>NW_017257883.1:443661-513545 GCF_001594055.1 Mycetomoellerius zeteki | reverse complement strand
ACGACAACGACAACGACGACGACGGCGACGACGACGACACAGACACGGAGTCGAGAATTGGGACAACGACCTCGCGCTCGCTCGAAACAAAGAGCGAGCGTGACTACGGCACTGATGCCTCGGCACTGCCTGTGTGCTTTTACGCATGGCGCAAGGTTCTCCTCCTGGCTGCGAACGTGACGCGTATATGCACTCTCTACTTGAGTCCCGTCGTTCTTAAATGACGAAACACGTCGAAGTCGATGCGTGACACGAGCGAGCGAATACGGGGCGGATGGCATCGGCAATTCCACCCGAATATATAACCCGTTTCTAAATAGTAACGTCGTCAAGCGACTTGACGTCGATACTCCACGTTTAGCTTGATGTCAGTTAGTCTATATCATTTAGGATCAAACAGTGTAATTACATGTAGTTCCACCGTACTTTGCGCGACGTTGTAATTTCGCCCGTATAATTTATGCCGCACCGCAATTTCAGCGGAACGCGAGTACCGCGACGACCGCCGACGCGGAATACGCGCCGCCGAATGCGCGCGTGAGGGATGAATTATTACGCGCGCATCGACGGTGGGTAACACGTGTGACACACGTGACGTCACGCGGAAGCTCGTGAAAAGAAAATACACTGTTTCAAATTCCCATCTTCTGGGCGAGAGCCGGAATATTATTTCCGAGGTTTTTACTCAGATTTAACAGCCCCACCGAAAGGATGATTTTGCTGAATTATCTAAAAATTTAGATAACAAGTCTGAAAATAATTTTGGTGAACCATTAAAATAATTACATGTAGGAAATTTAAACATAATAAACAAAATTATCACATATTCTTCATCCTAAAATTTCATAACTATTTCCTGATTTCCAGACAAAATTTCACGATTTTCCGTTATTTTCAATATTTTAAAATTTTTTATATTTTCTTCCTGGATTTGGAAACCATTTAATATTTTGTTAACAAATCAATTTAACATTAATGTCGTTGATACTTGTATTTTTAATTGTTAAGTTATTAGAAGTATTCTGAAACTACCTACACTGAAAAAAAAGATTGGCTGCTGCATCAAATTAGATAGTAAAATATGACATAGCATTTTTAATTGGTTGCAATCATTTCTTGGTTGTGTTAACCTATCGAAATCCTATACTAACGTTGCGGATAGGCTAGCGCAACCAAAAATTGGCTGCTGCAGCCAATTAAAAATGCTATGCCATATTTTACCATCTAATTTGCTGCAGCAGCCAATCCTTTTTTTCAGTGCAGCTAAGTAATTTTAGATATTTTAGCAAACTCTTCTTTCTGTGCGCGGATTGAACGACGCGATGGTAAAATTTCAAACGAGGAAAGAAAGAGGAAAAGAGAACCGTTGCGTCGCATACAACGCCTTGACTTCTGGCGCGAAAGGACGGCGATTAACGGTTCTCCGGTGCATTGTGTCGCTCTTGGTGCCGATCCTCGCACGGTCTGCAGAAGGGAAGGAGCGGAAGGCATTAAATTTTCAACGCGATCGTACCCGCGGCAAGGAAATATGCTTTAAATGGCGATAACTATAAATAAGAGAACGCGCGTTAATTCTTTAGGAAGCCGTAGCTCGTGCTACCGCGAATCTCCCTCTTCGTCGTGCAAGTCGCCCCAATTTCATTTTCCAATCTACTTCACTCCATTAGATTAAATAGAGATATGGCTGCCTATGTACTAGCGACGCAAAATACAACGCAGCACAATTATTTTTCCCTCTCAAGATAGTATTACATTATATCGAATCTAATAAAAAATAGCAGTCAAGAACACACATACACAACACACAGAACTATAATTTATCTATAATAGCCTTTTTCGAAACGAAAAATCTAACAATAAACAAACGCACGGGCTTTTTTCCTGCCAAAATATCTCTTCATGATGTACGCAGTGATATATCATATTTTTTATCAGATATAAACGGAAGAAATAATATATGATGTTTGTATCACACGATATGTATGTATTGTATTGACCAATTCGGTTAACAGCCCAGATTTAATGTCGATCCTGCGTCTCACGGTATTAAATATAACCTCACGGAAAAAAAGTTACGGTTGCTACAACCGAATAATTGTGATAATTTTCGCCCATCAATCATCAATACAAAAAGGTTATAGGAACTATAGTACTATGGAAGTGACTTATACGATTGCTTCATCCTTAGCAATGGTATTTGTTGTATAGATGTTACAATCGTAATGATTATATCTAGCTACGGTTCCAATAGCATACCGCGGATATTTTATCGACCAGGTTATTGATCATGTAACTTTTTTCCTGGGACGAAAACATGAAAAGTGAAAATTTTTTGTATGTAGGGGAGACCGGGTCTCGTTGGCACAAGAGGTAAGTTGCTATTGCGTTCCGTTTATGTATTTGTGGCAAAAGAAACAATGGAAAAGTTACTGCAAAATATCTCTTTTATAACATAGGTATTTCTCCTTATGTTTCACTTAAATTAAACAAGTATTACAATAGAAAAAGAAAAAATTTAATTCAAGAACAGGCAAGTAAATTTTTGATCATTTTATAATTTCATATTAATGTCCTTCGGCTTGAGAAAACAAATCTAAGTGATGTATTATTAGTTAAAAGAAAAGTGTCTGCTGGTATACAACACGTTATTTTGAGTAACAATAGTAATTTATTACAATAAAATGGTCAAAATCAGACGTGTGTAGGGATGGGGTACTTTGGCTCATATCATAAGAAAAGGTTGACTTATTGTACCGCACACGTGTGAATATTCATTTAACTTTGACAAAAAAAATACTTTATATTTAATATTTCTGTTATATGTTCTGTTAATATTTAAAATAAGATAGAACTAAAATAATTTATATTTGTTTTTCTGTAACAACATTTTGCTGTTTGACGATTACAAAATAACTTTGAAAGATACAATTTTTACTAAGAAGTACGTATCTACTCTCTAATTTTTATTTCTATTACTTTTCTATTATGTTTTTGTTAATTTAATATAGAATTTATCACAAAGGTAATTTATACTGTGATACGTACCAATTTATCCCACATATTGGGGCAAGTTAACTATAATGCAGCATGTTTGTATTTCATTTATTGCAAAGAAAGTAAACAGTGTATAGAACTATTATTAGTATGAAAATGTAGAGAAAGGTTCTCTTTATCACACTGATGTATTTTAATCATAATAGTTAATTTTTTTTTAAAATCTAATGCCAAAATTGTGAAAACTGTGCCAACGAGATCTGGTCTCCCCTATATGTTATATGTACATATATAAAAATTTTCACTTTTCATGTTTCCACTCTAAAGAAAAAGTTACATTATCGATACTCTGAACATAAACCATAACCTAAAAATGTTTTTGAATATTATCTTATACCTTTGAAAATCGAAATTGAGCCTCAAATCCTATATATGCTTTGAAGATAAAGCTCGCAAATTTCATCCATGATAGGAATCTTATATCCTCAGTTAGGATATGCACAATAAAAATTTCATTTATGATGAAAAGATTTTCACAGGTCTTCGCGAGTTTTGGCGTGGTGATAACATTAGTTATAACAAGTTGGTAATAGCAACCGTTAGTCTCAGTATTGTGTAACCATATATCTATACATCTTTCAAACACACTATTTGTTTTGCGGACCACATTGAGAGATAGCAATGGCTACGTTTACACCGTGCGCTTAGTCCGCGATCTATATGATAGGTGTCTTTGTTTAACCTACAGGATAAACAAGGACATCTATTGTATAGGCCGCGGCCTAAATGCACGGTGTAAACGTAACCACTAATTGTTCGGTTGAGGCAACCATATAGGTACTCGGATATTCTAATAGAATATTACTTATCCATAAAACTACGGATAACCATATAGGTGGGCATATCTTAACAGCTACATTCAATGTAATCAATATAATTTGAATTCATATAAATTTCTTTTTCAAACATAGAGAATATTGTAGTAACAACCATAGCAATTTTTTCCGTGCTGTTTTAAAGATTGCGTACGTTCATTTTTATATAATCCTCTTTGCCTTACCCGTGACGAGAAAAACGAACGCGCTGAGATCTCACACATTCGACTATAAGTACACCATCAAATGCACTTCAACATTATGTCCGCCGGTACTCCCCCTTTTCGCAAATTCGATGGATTTATTGACAAAAGAGCCGAGCAAACAGACGCCTTTCTTGCCCAAGATACGAGCGACTTTTTCGCTACGGCGATAATTAATTGCGCTTGCAATCCTGTTGCACCTTTATTTGTCCACGTAGAAAGTTTTAAACGGCGCGAGTTTTCTTCATCAAGAGTGCGACATTGCAGCGCAACTTCAGAATTCACGTAGACCTTCGTATTTCTTTTGCATCAATCGAAATTCTATTTTCGTCTTACTTACGAAAAATTCGAAGAGATTAACGATGTATTCGTCAGTCACACACGAGATGATCTGATTGTTTCTCTTCAAAATTATAAGTTTACACGCTTTTAATTAAATTAAAACAAAGAATTTATATATATATATATATATAAGAATATCAATTTAACTTTTAGAGGACCGGCATTTTTGCCTTGAAATTTTGAATTTTTTTTAATATAAAATTCATGTATTGAATGTTTATGTCACGAGGAGTCGACGAGTTTTCCGCTATAGTGGCCAGTCCGGTCCGCAACAAGATGGCCAATGTGGAAAATTTTCATTTTTTTAGTATTCCTAAGTGTTTTTGATGTCGCAAAACACGTTTCTGAAGTCAGATTATCGAAATTTTATGTAGAAATAGTGTTATTTACCTAGATAAGTCTAGATAAGTCGAATTGAATAACATAGACATTTACGTACATATATAACTTTCTTTTAGCATAATCCAAGACTAACGACATGGACATAGAAAGTTATGTAATCCCTTTTTTTCGTTTGTTTTACATTTTATATTTTATTTTTTTACATTTTTATTTATTTAGTTTTTTATTTTTTATTTATATTATTTTTTGCTAATTATCATTTTCCACCTATTAAGTGAAAATATTGGAATTGATGACAAAGTCTGTATTGTATAAAAATCTTCAAAACACATTCTCAATTATATTAATGAAATAACAGTTGAATATTTGATGGGCTGCGGTGATTCAAGTTATACAGACTTCTGTTACTGGCCACTATAGTGGCCAGTTCGGTCCTCTAAAGGTTAAGAAATTGAATTCTCTGATATATTTTTTGATTGTAAGTTCATATATTCATTGAAAACACAATTGGAAAATATTAGAGAGCTCATGCAAATGGAAGGAAAAATCCAGAGACTTTTTAACGAGCAATGATAAAAGTTAGAGGTTTCGCTTCTCTACAAACTGCCGTTGTTTGTTCGAATACGAACGAAGGCGAGGAACAACAGGCGGTGAAACTGCACGACGTGACTCTTTATTCCGTCGCTTCCGCCCTAAACCATCGCTCGTTGTTTCCGTTTTCTTCCGTATAAACTCAGTATTTATGCGACACAAATAAAGGACAAAGGAAAGTATCCCGGGAAATAGAGCTTTCCTGCGTGTACGAGTTCATACTGCTGGATTACTTCGCAAACGTGACTTTACATTATAACGAAGAATGACTCTGAGGCAATTTTTTAAAATGGCTAGTGGACGCGTTTTTCCCGCATTGAGATATAAGCTTACGAATCACTATGTCAATTGACCCTAGAAGCTTCGATGTAAAGTTGTACAATTGGATAATTGTCATTGCGACGCTGAACTTGCCATTAGAAGCGTATCAAAAAACAGTTTAGAAAAGCCGACGCACCATTTATCTTGTCGCCTTTGGGACGCGCCATTCCGCTAGATAATCGAGGTGATAAATTTCACCGGGACACGCTGTATACATCCCACGTGTGCATGAAGCCTGCCGCATATCGTTCGGAAAACAATCAATCTACCCCAGAGCTTACCGGACGGTTTCGTGGACCATAGTCGCGATTTTGCCTGCCGAAAGCCAGACGACAGCCCGGATGATTACGATCGGCTCCATGGCCCTCCAAACCTTTCCTCCATATTTATTCTTTGCCGTATTGCATGCCATATTCCAGGCACACCGCAGCGCACCAAACATACATGATACTAATATTTTGCACTGTTATCTGAAGGTCTTATGGCTGATTCCGTCGATATAAATTTTAACAGGTTTGATGCTTCGACCATTTCCAAAACAAACCCATAAGAGTACTCAACAAATCGCAAGAACAAAAAAGTTGCACCTTAATGTAAAATATAGTTGTACAATGTTTACACAAATCACAAAATAATAAATTAAAATTTTAAAAATTAAGTTTAGTACAAGAGTAACCTTCGGTGCCACTTCTAGTGGTATATCCGAAGTTTTCTTTACTCTGCTATGCTATAATTTTTGTATGAAATACATTTGCTTTGTTATTGTCCTATTCTTTCACGTCCGGCATTTTGAATGAAAAAAAATTTGTTATATATATATATATATATTTATTTGTATGCGATATTTTTCACAATACTTAATGTTGGTAAATATAATAATATGATATAGAGTGGCACCAAAGTGCCACTAAATATATGTATATTTTCTAATATTTTTGTAACTTGTTCAAACCTACAGTAAAAAATTATTTAATTCACTTTATGTGTGAAAAGAAGAATCATTTTTGTGTCTACCAAGAAAAATAAATTATTTTTTTTACTGTTATTCCAAATCATTCTATAAAATATTCTTTAAATATATTCAGCAAAAAAAATTTGTCTGCAGCCGGCAGTTTTACATTTCTGGATACGCCGCGGTGGATAGGCTCTTCACCCATACCCAACGTACTTTCATGTCCCGTCCCAGGAGTTTGACAAGCTGCTATAGTCACGTAGAGTGAAAGGGCAAGCTGGCATGACGACGGTGTCGAATTTTATGGTCACGCCGAGGTAGAAGTGCGGAAACTCGTGGAAATCGGACGCTCTTTATTTCCCAGACGACGGCTGGTTGGTAGTAGCACGATGGTGACCCCGTCGAGAGAATTGCAGCTGCGCATCTGCGTCCCGAGTACGTGGAAGCCTCGTTTTTCAATATCTTTGCGTAACCCCTTTGACATGAAATAGAAGGCGTCCATTGATTCGGGCCAATCGCCCGTAACGTAAACACCGATAATGATCAAACGTTTCGATTCGTGCATCGCATCGGGCCAAACTCCGATGAATGAGTGTACATTCTTCCCTCTCACCTCGGATGTCGTCAATGTTCGAGACCCTCTTCGTTTCTCGTATGATAGTGAATAATTCAAAAGACCAAGTCATCGACACATTGGGGACACCGCCACGATGGTGATCCGACATTAATGATTGATAGTATCTTATGTCAAAGAAGATAAAAAGAAAACGCGGTGACATGGCATGAACGTGTTTGCTCACATGACGAATAATAATAAAATTAATCACTATTGAATTATTAGGGAATGAGAAATATAACGAAAGTAATTGTTATGAAACAACATCAATCAGTCGACGAGACAATAAGTATAAAAATAGAGCAGTTTATTTGTGTGTGTGTGTGTGTGTGTGTGTGTGTGTGTGTGTGTGAAATAAAAATTGTAAAAATTCACATAAAATATTATAAAGCATCAAAACTCGCATCGACAGAACATGGCCCTTTTCACTCATTTGTACACTGAGAAAAAATTGCTCATTTGACTAAATTAGTTTAGTTGTCCTTATTTCTTTCGTTGGAGAAAATACGTATTTAAAAATCAAATATAATACGTTTGACTTAAAAATAAACTTAAAAATAAAGACAAACTGAATTAATTTAACCAATTTTTTCAGTATAAAAATAGAGATATTTTATGCAATTTTATTTCAGCAATGTGTAAACATTGATCGAAAAATGTATTTGTACTCATTCTAATGAACAGATCAAAAAGGATTAATGTATATCTGTAGTACGCAGGAGGCATTTCTCATGAAAGGATGAGGAAATTCCTAAATCCATTGGATCGTGGAAAAGGATAATGAACGATAACCCTTTCTCACTGGGGCGTCTGAAATACATCCCCTGAGAGATACGATTTTGCCTAACTGCGCACTGGGGATTTCGCTGTCCCGCTTAAAGACGACTAGATTTTCGCTTCAGTCGGTGTAAACAGGCGACCGGTACTTAAAATTTCGATCCCTCTTGAATTTACCGCCGGTTAAACGAATCTGCGAATATTTAGGCCCTCCGTCTCGGATACGTGGCGTAGCGCGAGAGCGAGCTTAGCCCGAAACTTCCGGCTCTCGTAAGCCGTTGGTAAAGCCGCCGCGAAAGTTCGACCAGATATTACACTGGCAGTGATTAATTGCGAGCTTTGAAGTTTAACTCGGTGCGCTGGCGATCGCCGTAGGTAACACGCCTGTCCGGTTTCGTATTGTTATTGGGCAACCCTTCGCTCCCATGAGCTCTAACGAGTCTGAAGCCCAGGATTAGCCACGTACAAGCATTTCACGCTGATTCGATTAAGTTCGCCACGTCGGAAGTGTTCTATTATTGGGGCAGAGGAGGGGCAATACATGCTTTTAATTCAGCGGAGGCGCGTATCGACTTTCCGCTTTCCGCCGACGAGCGAACAAAGAGACGTACGAAGCGACGATTGATTACCGGTAGATCGAAACCGACAATAATTGAAAAACTTGACAGAGAAATCTGCAAGTACTACACGTGTGAACGTGCGAAAATCCGTAACATGGATAAATGTGTAATACAATAATCGTTTTTCATTAAATACTCTCTTTAATCGATGGTTTTCACTCTTTGACGGATCATCACTTCCGTGTATCGTAATAAATATTTTATTTCTTCGATTTTATTACATCTTTCATGTGTTTGATATAAATGATGGAATTGAAGTCAGACGACAACAGGTTAGTCACTAATGATTTATCGAGCGAAAAACAGAAGTCGGTTACGCTCCGAGGGCGGCCGGATGTCGCCGAGAGAAACATCTTGTAACCAATTAAAAGAGACAAGCTAGTTCTCCGAAAGCAAGCTTTTCTAAGAACGTCATTTTCTTGCATTGCTACAACACGTATCTATCTTTAGAGCTTTTTGTCACATCTAAAAAAACATAGTTCGCCATACATGCACGAGATGCGTGGCAGAGTGCAGATCGATACGATTCCGAGAGCTATCCCAGCTCCCCAGACAATATCGACGGAATCGCCATTAAAGTCTATCCTCGATACGAGAAGCTCCGGGCAACTTCGGAGGCATTGAGTTTCGTAATATCGCACGAAATCGCCTTCGGAGAGATCAAAGCCAGGCTTACGGATACAAGCCACAGTGGCAGATCCCGCGCGACCATGCCTATTTGCTCGGAATTTGAGCTTCGATACCTCGATTCTCGCGTCTCGATACTGTCTTTTTCTTCAACCTCGAACGCAATTTAAAAATAGAAGACTTGTGACCTTAAAGTAAAATATATCGTAACGTAAACAAATTAGAGTTAATCAATATTGATGAAACCTTTCCTCAAAATAAATTAACGTTAACGAAGACGAGAGCGTATTTCGTAATTTATATTATCTGATCTAAAACAGATGCTGCGGTTTGTTAATTAAATGTAATAAAATACTGTGTACAAGTTTTTTATGAAAAAACCGAAAGCTCGCACTTCAGCGAGACCAATATGTCGCGAAAAATCTTAGCTGGCGAGAAACTCAAGATTCATTCCACGAGTCGTAATTGTGCACCGTAAGGTGATATCAAGATAGCCGTCGCCGCTGCCGCCACTATTACATTCAACACGCGATTATTTCACAGGCAAACAATTGCACGTTCATTTCGCAAAGAACGTTTCCCCATTTCCCCACCTGCCGAGGGATATCATCGAGATTGCTTGATTTATTCTCCTCGTCAAGTCGCCCCTCTCAGAATTTAATGAAAGGAAAGGAAAATCTCGGCTTTGTTGGCACTTCCTGCTTCTCGTGCCAGAAGATACACATCATCGAAGGCCGAATGCGTGAAGGAGAGCTGGCAGCCGAAAATGCTTCAGCCCCTCCTCTCATTAACGAGAGAAGCTAGCGTGACCGACGACGACACTGTAAAGATCCACTTGACGACGTTACTTTGTCGACATTTCCTCTACGATCTTGGCCCTCTTGCTTTTTTCTTTCATTTCCTCTTCTCTTCTTCGAGCTTCGAGAAGGATAAAGACGCACTACTGCATGATCTACCCTAACGTCTGTTCCACGTTGAGGCCGAATGCACCTGCTGACTGGCTCGTTTCCAAACTCGGCGAATGATTCGAACGCGTGGCTCTGAGGCTCTTCTCTTGATTTTGTTTCTATCCAATGTTGCGCAGGCACTCTATCAATTGGCGAAATAACGAGAGAAAGAGAGAGAGAGAGAGAGAGAGAGGAAAGAGAGAGCTCTTACGAAAGCTAAAAGCGACGTTATTTGTAAGGCAGATGTACTAGCGAATGACCGATTAATCTTAAACTTGGCAAAGCTCTGAAGAAGCAAGCTTAAAATTGTTTTCCGATACAAGAAATAAGTAAAAAATACAATATAAAATTCTCAAATATAAAATAAATACATATAGTAATTTAAAGTTATTTACCTATATATATACTCTAATTTAAGTATCGAAGGAAAATGCTAACTTTTTCTGATCTTTTTTATTGAACTTTTCTTGGATAAAATAGACATATAAAACAGCTGTGATATACTCTGTCAAAGGCACTTAAGTTGAGGCAATCGATCCGCAATTATGGAAATTTCAAAAGCGAAACTGCCCGCGACTGAAACACGTTGGTGATTATAGAAATATCGCAAAGTTCGAATGACGTTTGATTAAATGAACGGGAATTATGTAACGCTACGATGATCAGTCGGTCTCGCAACTGCCCAGACTTCGCGGATAGAATTTCGATATCGATCATATCGGGTTGACACGTTGACATTGAGCGAGACGATGTTGCGAAGTGTCGTTCTGTCCGTCTCGTCTCGAGAGGTATTGCACTTCATTACGTACCGCCCAAAAAGTATTAGTTAAATAAAAAATAATCGTAACCGTTGAACTTGATAGTCCAAAGATACGATGTTAACCAAAGCGCAATCGGAATACGTCAGATCTATCGAAAAGCAGAGGGCTTTGTCTAGTAATATAAAAAAATTTGCATAATCCTGTCTGAAAGGATTTTTGATAATGAGACAAAAAATATTCTTGACGTATACTTAATTTTATCATAACTTTTTGCAGTATAAAAATAAAACAATATTAGATCAATAATTCCGATTTTCCTTGTTCTTATTAAATAAGATTGACTTTATTGCTTTGAGACAAACGTACACAGAAAAAAAAATTTGCAGATCTTAAATAAATATTTACTCCAATAGTACTAACAAAATATTTACTAAATGTAAACATATATTCGATTTAAACATAACTGTTTTATTTTGAATAAATATTTACTTACTATAAATAAATATTTCGTTAGTATTATTGGAGTAAATATTTATTTAAAATCTGCAAATTTTTTTTTCAGTGTAATACATATAAATTTAAATTTATATATTCGTACATTTAGAATAAATCTTTACCCAATCTTATAATGCACAATGATAATATTTGACAAGAAACCGATGTCTAAGATTTATTCTAGATTTAAGAATTTTCTATTTAAGAATAAAATATTCATCTAATAGGATTCAAAGAAATAAGTTAATAATAATAAAATATTCCTTCGTTGATAATAAATGTGACTGGTCTCTATTAATCTTATTTTATGATAGATCGAAGAGTAATAGCATTAGATCCGAAAAGCTTTTTTATGGATGAAAATAAAGCTTGAAGATAATTATTTATAATTAAATTAGATTCCTAAGAATTTCCAGGATAGTTAAAATGCAATAAAATAGTTCTCATATACATAAATAAACGTTGGCATAAATTGAAATTTGTATTAATATCATTGATATTATCGTTTATCTTCTGTAAGGATAATTATTAAGCCACGCCGGGCATTCTATTCGCACATAAATCATCATATATACAAAAATAATAATGGAGTATAATATCTGGCCGTGCCACCGCTGCCGGCTCAAAAGAAGAATATAAACCATAACTCACGAATACATGGCGGAGATTCCGAGCGTTTTCCTTACCTCCGCGCTGCCCGCTCGCAGCCTCTCTCTCTCTCTCTCTCTCTCTCTGCCTCTCGTCTCTTTATCCGCGATCACGATCGACGTCCGTAAAATCGTATCCGGCGCAACGAATATGACCACGATTAAGATTACGGCGATGCCAATGGCGACGGGACGCCGAGCGACGCCGATCGAAACGGCCGGGTCCGATACGTTATCTTAATTGCCCTTCGAGTACGACACGGCTCAGGCTTCCAAGCGCACTGATTTTGCGGCGAAACGTATGGGGCCTAGCCGTCGAACCGCACGACTTTTTAATGGCGTACAAACAAAGATAAACTCAATCGCAAGCGCGGTTGAGACCCGATCGCATCGGACGCGGTTGCATCGCGATGCACCACAACGACTAGATCCGAACATACGGTCATATCCGATAGTAAATTCAATTTTTAGAGGAATGATGTAGTGGCTTGAACGCGACCGGGTCAAGTTTGCTGCACGAAGTCTCTGTAGTAGAGGAGCAGGAGTTCACAAACTGGTTTTGCTTATTTAAATTATATATAAAATATACCTTTGGGAACTTATTTTTACCAGACTGAATGTTTACACTCACACAAAGTAAAATAAAATATATCGAGACTGCCAAATATATCGAAAACGAAGCACTCTTAAAAAAAAAAAGTCTTAAAAATTTTGTATGCATATTTTATATCGCAAATACAACGAATATCAAAATTTTCTTTAAAGAAATATCGATTTCGCGTACAATTTTTCTAAACACTAGAAGTAAACGTTTCTTATTCACTAAACAAACCAATAAATTTCTATATAAATAAAGAAAATGATAAAAAAAATATTTCGTCAGTATAAAGGACATAACTGATAGAGTCAAAATATTTAAAAATCTCATTTTACACAAGAATATTAATTTAAAAAATAAAAAGGTCAATAATGATCGCTATATTTTTAGTGTTGAAAGGATAATTCTAAAATATTTGTGTATACAAAAATACTTACTGTACATAAGTAATAATTACTTGTTCCAAGTACCTATTTTAAAAGCTCATACATCTGCAAATTTATCACAAGCATCAAATTTATTGAAAATATATTCTGAATCCTAGTAAGTTTAATACTTCAATCAAGATTATTAAATTAAAACAAATTCAATTTGCTTATTGTATGTAAAGTCACTTCTTCAAACAATTTTATAATATTCTTCTAAAGAAAATAAATTCTTGTTTTGAATACACAATAATAAGTTTTTGTAAAATTCGTGAGAAGTATATTTTAGGATTATTATATACATATATCAAGAAAATATTCTTTGTTAAAAATAGTGGTTATTAAAAAAAAAAATTAACTTTAAGTAATAATTTTTCTTAGCAATAGAATGATATTTTTCCATGTACAAGAAAATTGATATGAGAGAGACTAAAAATATTTACTAATAATTCGATTATTCGCAAAATTCTTTAGATTGAAAACTTGGCGCAAATAACCTAGCTATTTTTCTAAACTAGCACAGAAATTTTTCTATTTTAACCTACATGGCCGGGAAAGAAGTATCATTGTATTAATATGAGATAGACGGCAGTGCCTTCGCATAAACGTAATAAATCTCTCGCGTCTTCGCCTCCGTTACCTCGACTATTCTCTTACTCGCCTTTCTCCATTCTCGCAGTTTCGAGCGAACAAGCAAGCCGCGACCAGGGCTTGGACTCGTGTATTTATGTGCCATGGCTTATTTATCCTCGCGCGTCCGCGCTCGATAAATCGCGTGCGCGAGAGAAACAGAGGAAGAAAGAAAGACAGAGAGAAGGAAAGCTTTTCCATGCACGCTACTAAGCGATGCACCCGAACTACGATCGTCGCGTCGCGTCGCAGCTGCACGCGAAATGCAGCTGCGACTAATGAGAGCCGTCCGTTAAACCTTGCAGTCAACGATGCCGATATGTCGATAGAAGAAACGAGCGCGATAACTCTAGCCCAGGTAATATCGTGTTACAAAGAGAATCTGTGATCGTGCGTCGCCAAGGAAATTTGAATCGGTCGTCATAAATAGAATTAAGGGAGAAATTCTCAAAGTCAAGCTGATACTTTTGATGATTATGCATTTTCAAACCTGATACAGAGAAAGATTTTAGAAACAAGATAATTACTTTTCTGCTCGTATACTTTTCTAATAATCGATTTGTATTATGTTGCCTATCATCGACTATTAAATTAACTTTAAGTAAGTAAAGTGGAGTTGCCACAGCACTCTTTTTTGTTAAGATATAGTTTTCTTTAAAATGTGGTTTTGAGAAAAAACATAAAGTGTCCAAAAAAATTACTCGGAAGTGTTGCATATTATTTTTATATTCCTCTTATAAGAGAATAACTAAATAAATTTATATATTATATAACATACTAATAAAAAAATACAACTATACGAAAAAGATGACATTACCCAAGTATTTGAAAATATAGTAGTTAGATATAAATCTGAAAATAACTTTGGGATCATCAAAATACATAGGAAATTCAAGCATGGGGAATTCGAGACAGATAATGCCCCATAAAATGTTTTAACATTCTAGCAATCAGTTACAAGCGTCCTACATAATTATTTTGATAGTCCAACAAAATTATTTTTATATCTGTACCTACACTGAGAAAAAAGATATAATATTGGTAACAAAAAAAGGGAATTATTCACAAATGGCCGATTATCATTGGATTATTTTATTAAAAATACAAAATACAATATTTTTTGTTAGATGAACAAAATTTTTTTATTTAACAATACAGATTTATTTGGTTACTTACGTTTTATAAATAACAATGTAAAATTTAGTTGCCATTACAAAATGAATATTCTTTTATTAATTTCAACAAAATAATCCACTATGGCAGAGCGAGGAACGTTTCGCGGAGCTGTCAGAGATGGCGTGTCTTTTCGTAAGAGAAATTCAACGTCTATCTATATAAAGCTGGAACGATTAGAGACTAATCTCGTGAACCTCTCGCCACATCATGACCAATCATGGTAACAACCATTTTTTCAAAGTGATTAGTAATCTCAATTGATCTAAATCTATATACCTTTGCTAAGAAAATTCAAAAACATCAAACATAATTTCAGTCTGTAGAAAGTGAAAGATATATATTATTCTTATATATATATATATATATATAAAACCGTTTTGTTCCGGTAACAAAATGTTCTATTTCTAATTACAAAAGATCTATAAACATCATACAAAACAGTTTTATATCATTAAATTATTAGGTCGTTTAATAAATTCAACAAATTAATATTGTCGTGGTAACCATTTGATTGATCATATATTAACAAATAGTTTTTGTGTCAGTAACAAAATTTTGGTTATTACAAAACATTTCTCTCATTGTAGAAGTTTCAGCTCCGTCAAAATCGTATTTCCATAAATAAAATTAAAACTTTTTTCGGATGTTCTAAGCATCCCCGCTTATCAACATGCATATCGTTAAAGCACCTATTACCTATTATACATCAAGATTAAATTACCCAAAAATTGATAAAACAAACGCGTATAAAAAAGAGTCGCTTTAACGAAAGGGGTTTATCAAGATATCGAAACGAGAAGTTGAAACGAGCTCTCCACCCTCTCGTAGCCCATCGTCCGTCCAATTCGTTGCGCACCGACTTTCTCAGCAAGCAATTTGATCAAGGGTGAAAAGCGGTGGGCAGCAAAGGCAGGCGGCAACGGAGGGAAGATCCTCTAGATCGTTTGGGACGTAGGGAACGAGGTCGCGCAGCAACCATGATCCCGGGGATCGAAAAAAGGTTAACGACCGCCGCTCGAATCGCGACCCAGCTTTTGGACTATGGCGTGGAACGACGTCGTTTCCCTCCCCCGCCACCGTGTCCTTATCTCATCCCTTCCATCCCGTCCTGACCCTGCCCGACAGTGACGAGAGAGAACGGCGACGGAGACGAAGGAGGTTTAACGACAACGCGGGATACGGAGATGGAGAAGAGAGCGATGCGCGATCGGTCAAAAAGTTTCACCAGAGCGAACCGAGACAGCTGCTTAATCTCGCGGCGACAAAGCGGACGAAAGGGGATAGGATTTAACGAAGTAATCAATATCGCAGCCCCAGATTTTTTCCGTTTCGATTCGCAAGAAATTTGCGGGCGAAACCGCGTTTCCCTCCCTTTCTTATACGGTAGCTCAAAGCAATTGCTCGTAGAGCTTACGAAATAGAGTTTACGAGGTAGAGTTACGAAATAAATTACACAAATGGTTCGGAAAATTATATAGGATTTGGGGAACAAATGTCTTATGTAATTTAATTGCAAAGGTATTTGATGACAAAAGAAAAATTGCGGCAAAAGGTGGTCTTTTATATTTTTTTAAGAAAAATATATTAACATCAAAAAACATTGTTATAAAATCTTGGTTGAAAAACACTTTACATTCAATAAATTCTAGGTAGAAAATTTATATGACTTCATTAATTCCTGGAAGATATTCGAATGATTAGATAAAAAGATGACAGACCGGTTGAACTGATAAAGTTCGAGCTGAGTTGCAATGGCACGGTCCAATTAATTCATTAATTCCCAGCGAGATGACCGTGAATTCTTGGAAATATAACAGCAGAAGTCAAGTGGTAATTATACAATTATGCAACCGGATACTTATTAAATACGTGACGAAAAATAAGTCAGTATACGCAGTATATCTTCCATTCCCAGTTATCTTAAATACAACGCACTACCTAATTAAGTCGCCATTAACAATAATAATTTACAAATACCTAAATCATTAGCTATCACAAAATTAATTAAAATTATTATCTTAAGAAAAAAATAACTGATACACATGTAATATAGAATAAAGATAAGATGATACTTTTTTCTGTTAAGGGACAAATAATATCCATCATAATTAAAATTAATTAAAATGCGGTCACTTATCATCAAAATTATCAGACTCATAATAAAGTGAATTAATATTAAACTTATTTTTAAATATGCATGTGACTTTTATATTCCCAATCATTTGCGTTCGCCAATGCAGTTTCATCATATGTTTTACTGGGATACTATAACCAATTCACCCCGCTCTCACCGTTTCTATTCCATGTTCACGAGCGCTAAATCAAATTCATTCGTTATTCGATATACCGGCGCAGCGCTTCGCACATATGTGCACACGGCAGCTCTCTGTGCGTCATAACTCGGTGGCGTCTGCATTTTTCAGCGTCCAATCCGTTCGACGTTTTCCCTGTATGCTCGCTTTTATCCCGGCGGGTCCGCAGAGAATCGTGAAGATTTAAGGAGCATGAAGGAACAGGAAGTCCGCATTGCCATCGGAAAAGCAGCCGCCGGTGGTCCCATAAAGAAGGTCAAAACCGCGGATCGGATCGAGAGGATCCATAAGACGCCTCCTTGGTCTTTCGTCTTTTCTTTCATACCGAACCCGGTTGATTCATTCGCCGCTTACTTCTTATTCGAGAAACGAATCGATCGAAAACATGTATCTAATCTGTAAAATTTCACTTCTATTTTTTTTAGATAAAATAGCAAAGAATCCTAACAATAAAGAAAATGGACAAACTCTATTTCCCATTGAGAGCTACAGTTAGATATCATAGGAGCAATGACTACCTAATCTCTTGAGTTAAATAACATTTTGTTATTTTTAACTTCCATATACGTCAAGATATAAATTAATTCATTTCTGAGGTTAGTTTTAAAGTAAACATATTAACTATGTATGTAATTAGTAAATAATAAACTAAATTTGAGTCAAACTTAATATAAATTTAATATTTTTTAATTAAATTGTTCACCTCCATTGTTTTAATTAAATTAATGATATAGTAATAGCAGTAGTAGCAACCAAGAAGTGATTAAAAATAACTTAAATTAAATATAATTTGACATTATGAATTTGACAGTATACAGATATCGAACGAAAAAAGAGATAATAGACAAAAAATATAATTTAAAAAACGTTTTAATTCTACAAATCAGCGAATTAGAATTGAGTAAATCTCGTATGTTTTAACCGACACCGAATTTTTTCGTTCGTATTATCTGTTCAAACGCATCGATACGCGTCTCTCAGAATCCGCGTTTACGTAATCAAACATTTCACGGAGACACGAAGATTCACGAAGACGAATTCGTCTATCCGTTCGGTGAAGTTGAAGCTCCTTCGAAGCCGAACTTCGGAAACGAAGTATTTGCGGAATCATTCTTGATTGGCCACTGAATTCACAGCGTGGAAGATGCGGATAAAGTTTCCGAAAAATATCTCCGGGGAGTCCGAAATGTCGGCGTCGTTCGCTCGAAAACATCAAGCGCGAGGAAGCACAAGCTCCTTTCCACCATATATAACTCAAGGAAGGATAACTATCCAGGAACGTAGTTGGAAATTAATTCTGCAGGATATATCCTTGTTATATTCAGCGCCTATTTCGGACTATTAACTGTAAATAACTACAATTGTTTGTCAATCTCGTTCTAATAATATTCATATTTATCTTACGAAACTTTCGGTACAATTTATGGCTCATTAGATTATTATTAAGAATTATTTTACTAATATTTATATCTATATGCGTAATTGTAAGGTTCCACTTTTGTGTTTGCATCATCATACCTATATCAATAATAAAACATGTAAAATTACAGAAGAGTGCGAACGCACCCCTGCATCTTGCGTAACGTACGTCTCTGATCTCGACTATGCGATATTCTTGCGTTCTCCGCAGAATACTCGGTCATTTCCTCCTCCATCTCTCTTTCCCTCAATGTTACTATGATACGACGCAGTAAAATCTCTTCCATCCATTTTCTTCGTACTTCCTCTTTCGCGATTATGCCGAGAACGAACCCAGTATATATCCGTTACCGAAACTGGCTCTCTTCAGCTATCGCACCACGAGAGAATCGATAGACGACGCGTTCGCCGTCGTCGTCGTCGTCGCGATATCTGTCGCGCATTTGCCAAAGGAACATAGCTCCGTTGCACAAAGGAACCAGGAATATTCGTCAATCGTATCATCGGAATTTCATTCGCCTTGCCGATGCAAATTTTCTCGCGATTTTCCGCGAAATCATTTACGCGATGCTTATCCAAAATTTAACCGAACGCTGTAATGCTTCTTAAAGTGGATATTAATTAAAACGTAACCTTAACTAATGTATCTTCTTGTATTTCGAAAATAAAAATATTCTGTTGATAAAAAACATCACCGAGTTGGAAATAAATGAAACAGAAGATTTTATAATGATATGGTATTAATTTAACACAAGAGGAATATATTAGAAGGTAACACAAATATTATTTAAAAAAAATAAATACAAAAGAAGTAATACTGACACAGTTCGTAAATAAACCGTAGAAGCATATTTTTTTCAATAAAATTAACATTTATGATATGTTAAATTAACACATATTTTATTCATTCATCTTAGAACTTACGTTGTAAAACACATTTTTATGTTATTTGTATATTTAATAAATTGTGATATTTTGACACTAAGAAATGTGGAATATCAATTTAACATATAAATTATTTAAATAATATAATCACATTACCTATGTTAAATTAATATTCGAATATGTTAAAAATTTAACACAAAATTTTGACAAGGACTTGAGTGAATCATTTTCAACTCAAATACGAAATGTTTTTTATTATAAAAAAATTAGAATTCTGATTACTCAATAAGAATTCAACCAGAAAATTCCGATTTGTCCATTTTCAATCAGAATTCCAATTGATGCCAGACACTTTTTCCAGTGATCATATAAAAAATATTTGTAATGCTGGTAATTTTCTTTCTCTCCAAATCAAGAACGCTTCTGAGATCGGTCGAAACGGTAACAGACTCCCGGTTAACGACAGGCCGCATTGGCGATTCCGCACATAGAATAGCACAGAGGCCTCGACGATTCATATACGCACGCACGCACGCACGCACGCACGCACGCACGCACGCACGTACGCACGCATGCATGCACGCATACGAGCATGCGGCACGGCGGCCGTCATGCACCACGACCGCGAACAATGACATGGATGCAGCGGCGGACGCAGTAATATTATGCATCGCGAAAATATATCGTGCTTGCCCGGCACGCCGACCAGAGAAACAGGGACCGAGCCGAAAGGGATAAGCGGGACAGAGAAAACGGAAAGGGAGAACAGGGAACGACGGGCGGACAGGGAACGACAAATGTTTATTGCGTACGGTATATAGTGAGTGAGAGAGAGAAAGAGGGAGGGGGGGGAGGGTGCGTGCGTACGGTAATTGCGATGCAATGGGAACAGCGCACGGGACACAATGGAGGAGAAGGTGGACCGCCTCTCCGGTTTCGTCCCCGCAACCTCCCCTTCGCCTTTCCCGGCTCGCAGTGTCTCGCTTTTGGCCATTTTCGGGGGCACCTCCGGTCCGCGTACGTCCGGCTGTCGTCCGAAACCGCCGTTCTGGAACCGCCAGCTCGGTGGCGGCAGCGGTTGTTACGATGCCCCCAGGGGTCAAAGTCGGGCCCGTGTGTGTTGCGTCCAGGCGCGTTGCGTTGTTGGCGCAGGTGTAATTTACCCGATGGGTATATACACTGTTACTATGCCGCACGACTTCCTGGCTTCTCCGTCCGCCCTCTCTTGTTCCACATTACCGTCGCCTGACGGGAGACAAAGACGAACGCAAGAGAAGCGACTGCGCGCGACATTCTTCCTCGAGTATCGACAACGAGGAGGAGGAGGCAATCGCATCGCCCGAGGCTGGAAAGCTGCTCGCCGTAATTGGAAAATTGCGTAATGTCGACGTCGCTGTAATTATACGACGCACCGGTGTGTAATCGATACGTGCAGCGACCTCGAGTCGAACGTTTCTTCCAAGTAGTTGCGTTTCTTCCAAGGCCGCCGTGGGCGCCCAGCGCGGACATGAGAAATGTCACGTCGCCCCAATGCATTTATTTCTCACGTAGAAACATTAATTTTCCATCTTCAACTGCTCATACAGTAATATTAATTTATAACTGACCCATATCTCGATCATTTCCGTTAATTCGATTGATGCCGTCATCTTTAATCTAGATTAACACATATGATTGGGTCATTTATGCCCCGTGCATTTCTTTTCTTTGGAATACTGGGATCACCTAACTAAATAATATTCAATATCCTTTTCTTTTTTTTAATACACAACTTTACAAATATTTTCTAAAGATATTAAAGTATACTAGTACATAAGAATCACTTAATAACTTTCGTATACTTGTACATATGAGAAAAATTAATCCAGAATGACTTAAAATACTAGGAACACTTGGCTAAAAGTAATAGTCTCTATTTTTTTCTTTTCTTTTTGATAATACAGCTTCACAAATATTTTCTAAAAATATTAAAGTATTTATATGTAAGAATCACTTAATAATTTTTGTATATTTATAAAAGTGAAGATGAAAATTAACTCAAGACACGAACTCATCGTGTGTGGTAAAAAACCGGAAAATCATGTGTATATTAAATACTTTGGATATAGCGACATATGTTACGACACGATGTTAATTTAATCAAAAAAATTTTTGTGCTAGGGAAATAACACATTAACCCTTTGAAGCATACATTTTTCCGAAAAAAAAAAAGAGTTTTTCATCTTTGTTTATTTATAAAACTGTTACAATAAATAATAAGGACTACTAAACTATTTTTTTTAATAGTCTTCTACTTCTAAAACACCAGGAAAACACAAAAAACCAGATCTAAATGCGTTAATTAGAAAATAAACGACCAAAAACTGAAGAAGTTTAGGCGGTAACGTGGGTTACCATCATGCTTCAAAGGGTTAAATCTAACAGAATAGATGGATCCAAGAAGCGGCTCATTATCAAATTTCACGGACTTCCGTATTTTAATAACATTTTCTTCGCACGTCAGAACGATGAATCGAGTGGTACTCGGTGCAGGTCATGGACTTACGGTTACACTGGAAATTCGTCACTTCGTAATTCCAGGCGGATTCGTTCGGGCGTGTGCACGACGGGAACATCCGCCCTCGTCGGCGAGCCACTTTTCTACGACCATTATTTCCGGCTGTCACGATCGGCCAGCCCGAGCGTTCTTACTTCGCATCCCATCGTCCTTTAATTCCCCCACACGACGTCCCTACTGGATATCTCCTCGTCCTCTTCTCGTCGTCTTAGCGTTTTCGCGCGCGCACGCGAGTCTATGCCGGAAGCGATTTATCATACTCGTTATTCTGTCCATCGATGCAAGTATCGTCGTTTACTGCGCCGAGCTCGAAGCAACCTATTTACTCGTACTCGCTCATCTTCCTCCATTTGCGTCCAACTTCTTTTCACTCGCCCACGCGATAAAAAGATCGGTGAACTATCGCTCGTAAATTTCGGTCGCAATTCCGCACATTTCGACTCCCACGCGATCCGAAAAGCTCACGTAAACGCCCACGTTTCGTATGGTGACGACGACGTAACGCGATTACGCGAGTTCTCGCGGGAGAAACAGTTACGCGAACGAGAAGAAGCTCCACGGTTCGTCGCGTCGCGTTTAATGATTATAGGTAACACAAAACCTCTTTCTTTAAAAATTATAACAGTTATATATATAATGAAACATCTAATATTGCGTATTTAGATTTGATTGCTTAATAAAGAAATATTTCAGAAATTCTCGTAGCTTAAATAATATACGAGAAAAAATTCTCTATTAAAATAAAGAAAGAAAGAGAAAGAAAATTCTCTATTAAAATTCTCTATTCTTATACTATTAAATTTTTTAAACTCAATTAAATATTATACTATAAAGTTATATTAATTTATCAGTGTTCAAACGTCAGCTTATTTTATTCAATAAAATGTAAATAATAATATAGCCTTCTTAAATTCAAAAATAATATAGCTAAAAAAATTATGTGTTCCCCGGAAAATATAAAAAAAATTTTCTTCAACCTGACAGAAAATTATTGACTAATCAAATAATATCAGCAAAAAGAACATATTCTTAATACGATCGAATGTTATTTTTGTTATTTTCGTTTCACAATCCTTAAAAAATTCTTTTTGAATCGTGATGATTTTTTTAAATGATTCTTTTTTAATTGTGACAATCTTCACAATTAAAAAAAAATTTTTAAATCGTAACAATCTTAACGATTTTTTATGAAATTAAGTTTACTTTTGATGCTTGATAAGGTAATGTTTATTTAATTCATTCATGGTAATAACTCGAAAATCATGTTTCTTAAATCATATCATCCTTAAAGTAAGGGAGCCGATATACATAAAGCCTATTTACGTGCGTAAGTGTGATTTTATATTCGGATTGTCGTTAAGATTAGATTAACTCAGATTAAACACACCGTACGCGACGCCATTAACGATGTCGATTTTACCAACGGTAACGGTTGTCCGCGGTCTTGAAAACGGGTTATCCCTATTCTCACCGATACACGGTGCCGGCATTAATGACGGCCGGCATAATAACGGGGATTAACCTTATTATCGCGGATACTATTATCACCGTAGGTCTTCTTTATGGGCGCGGCAAAGTGTTCCGTGGTCGCGGCTAATTACGTGTTCTCGATGACGCTCGCGACGATCGTCAGCCCGGGTTGGCCGGCCCGAGTTGGACCATTTGCGTGCATGTAACGATTAGCAAATAATTAATTGCTGCACGTGTGTACGAACGTGCGTGCCTACGCCTTAGTCAATACGCGCGCGCCGGTCGATGCATCGAACGCGCGCGCGCACGGTTCGATTAATATTATTGCGTCCAAGCGTTCTCTTTCTTTCTTTCTCTTTCTCTTTATAGCCCCAGTTAAGTGTCCTTATAATATTACGTTTATGATCGTACGCCTTACACGCTTGTATATCATTCTAATTTATTCTATTCTCTCTATAATTACATACTGACACATAATTACAGTTTCTGATATACCTCGATAAAATTTACTCGCCGTGCTTCTGTTCGCGTTTCGAAAACTCGTAAAAAAATAAAAAATGTCTAATTAGAGATATACTGATAACCTCGAAATATCATACAGATAACGAAACTTTAAACACAAAAAGAGAAAAAAGTAAAAGAAAGATCTATATTATGATTTTTATCCTCATATAGTCCATAAAACCTTCAAAAAATATGTGTCCGTTTATTATATATAATAAATTTAATAAAATTAGAAATGCTTTTCTTTAACTTTCTAAGAAGAAACTTCTACGAAATTTTCTTCATTCGTATCTAGTATAGTGTTCTTAAAAAATCACTCCAAACGATTTTGTAGAATTTCCACTTTTAAAATTATTTTAAAACATAATTTTAACTCTTTAAAAACTTTCTATAATCACTCATAATTATATACTGATATTATCTCGATGGAATTTATTCGCTGTTTCTGACCGCATTTTGAGAATTCATAAAATAAAATGAAAAATGTCCCTAATTAGAGAAATATTATTAATTTCGAAATACCATACAGATAAAGAAACTTAAAAAACAAAAAGAGAGAAGAGAAAGAAAAATCTACATTATGTTTTTATCCTTACATCGTAAAATCTTCAAAAAAATATGTATACATTTATTATACATATATAATAAATTTAATAAAATTAGAAATACTTTTCTTCAACTTTTCAAGAAGAAATTTCTACGAAATTTTCTTCGTGTCTAATATTAGCGATTCCAAAAAGTTGTGAACAATTTCGTAGAATTTTCACTTATAAAATTCAAAAATGGAAAATTTAACTTTTTAGAAATCCAGGTCTTTAATTAAAGTCTTGATTTCTAAATCGTTTGCAACTCAAAAGTTTGCCCTACCACGGAATTTTTACGTCCTGCAGAAATCTCCGTGTCGATCGGAGAAATCTGCCGATGCCAGTGCATTGCGTAGACCTCCTTTGTAACAGAGAACCGTTACACCTTAGCGCCGGGTATATTCATGCGTAACTAATCTCCCGTCCGCCGCATTAACATCCCGATCTAGATTGCGATCCACGATCCACCGCACCGGATCGCGGTGTAATCAGGTGAGGCGCTCAGCACCGAGATGCCTGCTCCGGGAAAGTGGTCCGGGCTATTGACGCAGAGAGCCTCCCGGATGCGGAATCTCCTAAGTTCCGGTACAGTGTGGTCCGTTTCTGACTGCAAGCGGGCCGAGATTCGCGAGTTTCGAGGTAGTTTCCGTGGAATTCACCGTTCGTCCGTTCTCGCGTATTCTAGCACGAATGAAGGCGGAAGGGGAGAGATCTCTTACGTGAAATTTGCAGACGCGACGACAGCGTTTAAAAGACGTCGACAACGACGTCGAGCGACGCCAATGTCGCTGCATTTTGCACGAAAAAGACGCAAGGAAAGATTCGCGACGATTCCCAGTTTTAATCGGATTTCCGTGTGCACTGAGAATTCCATTTGATCGAATCAACGAATCTCTTGTTTGGATATGAGCAAACAGATCCTTGGTTGATGCAATAAAATAATTTAGTTGATACGAAAAGTTTTATTATTGTAACATTTTATTTGTTTCTGATAACACAAGTAAAATGTTACAATAACCAAATTTTTTGCTTTAACTGAATTATTTTATTGCATCAACCAAGGATTTATTTGTCCATATCCAAACCAGAAATTAGTTGATTCAACCAAATGGAATTCTCAGTATGTGTAGAAAACGGAATGAGAGGAGTATAGCTTTCTGATATGTTTCATTACGCTTATCTATATTTCGCGATGATCTACGATAATCGCAGCCGATAGGAATCGAAGGACTGTTTCCCCATCAGTAAACCATACCGCGACAAAGCGCAGCGGAGCGAAAATTATCGACGCGGCGTTTCGCCTTAAATCAAATCAGCTGCGTATTAGTTAATTAGCTGTCCTGTAACCGTGACATGTTACATTGGCAATAATTTCTGGAGCGGAACTCGTACATTTCCTGACCGTGCACCCGTTCACGCGTAAAGTTTTAATACACGCTCGCGTCATGGAAATGTACAGGACAAATTTTATTAAATTAAATTTAAGATTTAACAGTCAATTAATTTCCAACGTTTAAAAAATAGAAAGTTGTAAAAAAAAGCTGAGAACGATTCTAATGCCCGTTTCTACCAACGTAGATTAACTTTTCTTTGCAGGTTTTAAGATGCTTATTAGCATCATTATTAAATTGATTAATCTAATTTGAGATATTAATATTTCAATTTTAGTTTGCAATTACGTTTCCAACAAAAAGTTCGAATCGGCACGCAGTTTATAAAATTAAAATGTATTCGCAAAAATTTGCATGCTCTGTGAAAATTATTAAACATCAAGATCCGCTTTGATTGAAAATAGGATTATTTTTCTTAATTGATTTAATCAAATTTCTAATTATAATTATTTATAGATTAACTTTAATCCCGCTCCATACACACACACACACACACAACTTACTAAACGTGCGTATCGATTTTACCATATGTTTCCTCGCTAAATAGTAGTAATCAATATCGAATTCGAGTCAATTCATGACTCGAGTACGAGGGTTCGTGATCCCATCTCCATTTAGTGTTGAATACGACTGTCTGGCTTCGTGTTTCGTTTATCTAATACGATGATCGCGTTTAATACGAGATGAGAATCAAGGCGGTCACACATTTTTCACCGTTGTGAACATCGCTTAAACGCAAGCACCGACTCGGCCGAGGCTCTTGATTTCACGCATACGTATCCGACTGCTGAGTCAGTACGCGTACGTGTACACATACGTGTGCACGTCACGCGTGTGTCGGTGGACACGGGGGAGAGAGGAGACGAGTGATGGAAGGCGGACGGGTCGTCGACCCTGCCGAGCACTGTTTCTAGCAGAATAGCTCTTTTGCCAGCGAATGTGTGTCACGTGTGGCACACTCGCCGCGCTCTCCGCGGCGAACACGGCCGCTTGCGTGTACCGCGGTGCGTGTGAGAGAGCGAGCGCACACGCGCAATCGCGCATGCACGTTTCTCTCCTTGCACCGCGAGCACGCACGGAGTTACCTATTATACCATAGCGACGAGCGCGAGTACCGCGCGTCGGCACACACCGCATGTCGCGTTACCGCGTCGAACGCACGAACGATACTAACTTGGCTGCGTGTCATGCGAGACGCGCAAGTCGCGAATTGCAAATAAACCACGTGTCGCAGGGTGAAAAAAAAATTTTCAAGAGAGTCAATTTCTGCCGAACGAAGAAACGAGCGGAGAACCTTTAGCATTTATCTTGTTCAAAGAAATTTCAATTTGTAACTTTGAAATATAATGTACGATGCATTTAACCCATTCGGCCTTGGCTTCTATCGCGATGGATATCAATTTTCCCGCAATTTATAATGCATAGCTTGAAAAGAGAAAATAATACTTGAGTCCCAAAGCGCACCGTAATGATCATCAGTCTTGTAATCACTGATTATGAAATTCATACGTCATTTATCAAATGATACAATACCGTCTTGTGCCAAGTATACTTAACATATTAACAGCAAGATAAAGTTGCTGATTATTTTTTATAGATTGTGCTTTATATGTAAATTTATTCTTTAATACATGTGATACGTAATATTTATTTCTCGCAATAAAAATTAATAACCAAATGAGTTAAGATGATTACGAGTAACATTAAAAATTAAAAATTTCACCAAAACGAAAAGATATTAAAAATTATATTATTTTATAATTAATCAGGAAAATTATTAAATTTTTCATCTTCGATCTTCAATTTTTATCTCCTACGCATTATGTGTAAGTCATACACACACACACACGCACGCACGCACGCACGCACGTACATACACACGCACAAAATCGTATTATAATCTATTTTATACTTAAAAAATTCCTAAATTTTAATTAATATTTCTTTGAATTCTAAATAAATATTTACTAAATGGAAATATATTTATTTGATTTAACTATCATTTTTTATTAAATAAATATTTATTTGCTGTAAGTAAATATTTATTATTCAAAGGAATATGTATATATATAAGATGTATACGTAAGATTTATTAAAAATATATTAAAAGTCTCTCTTCTCTATATAAAGAATTTATAATTAAGTCTATATAAATTCTTTTTCAGTGTACACAAATTATATAAATCTTTTGAGGAAGTAATCTCACACGTCCTTTCAAAAGTTCTACCTTCTCATCAGTACGTTTACAAAGTATCTCAGTTAAGGGATGATTTGAGATGTCTATCGTCCAAGATCTACACCAAGAAACGGCGCGTTTCTATCTCGGTACGAATATCGTTCTCTAAAGATCGCCGCAGGCATACGCATACGTAGACGCGAATCGTTTCCATTTAAACTCCTACACGCTATTGTACCTGTTCTCTCTGAGTAAGGTGTGCTTTCGTAAAGCTCCCTAGTATAACAGACGCGCTCATATATTCCCCCATATGCGTCGTGCAGGTTGATCCCAAGCAAGAGAAAATCGGGAAATTTAGAAGCGCGTAGCTCTCGCCCGATTAAGTAGCAGAGCCTTAGTAAACATATATGCGTAAGTTAGATTAGAGATTTGCAACTAGAAAGGTTTCCACAGGTTGATGGTAGGCTCGTGGAGATACGTTTACCAAAACCATTCTATCTAATGCAGTAAATATTATCTAATTAAATATATAATATTAAGAATATAAAAATATATTTCATAATAAATATATTTCATACTAAGTAAGTATGTTTTATTAGATAATATTTACTGAATTAAATAGAAAGCTTTCAATATGGACCTACATCCGTAAATCGACTACAAGTAGTTCACTTAATCATACTACCTACAGTATTATGCTCAAAATTGCTTGATCCCTCTTTTAGCCAATAAAGAAACACGCGAATCCCGAGTTGAAGTTGCTTGATATGCTCGTGAGAAAGTCGTTTACGATTGATAGTTATTTCTCGTTTGGCCAATAACACGTGGATAAGTGGTAATATTGATCGAATAAAAATGGCCGATGAAAAGGCGAACAAGCGAACAAAAAGTGCAACTGTGAAGAGTTTTTTTTTTCTCAGGAATTTTCCAGTCCGAGATTTTCGCAACCTGCGGGGAAAACCGTTTGGAATATCACGGACAGGAAGGAATCCGCAACGGGATATAGATCGTTCTGGCATTGATCCACGGAGAAGAGGGTTAGCGTAGCGAACTGAGAGAAGGAGAGAGAAAGAGACAAAGGAAGGTAGAAAGACAGAGAGAAGTATAGCATTACGACACGGGCCCGCGCGAAATAATTGCCCTGGCCCCGACGGAACCGAATAATTATCACCGAGTTGAGTCAACGGCTCGCCGACTTTTCCCTATGTAGAAATAACGCGTTTCGCAGATTAAGAGTTCGTGATAGGGAACCGCGCCGCGTATAATTGCTTCTGAGAACGGCTCGTCGCACTTTTATCGTCGCTCTTTCGCGAGAACGCTCGCGAATCGTGATTTATTCGCGACCAAGTCAAGACGGACAGTACGCCGCTTCCATGCACGATGGATTCGTGCAACCAGCATGTGGAACGTTAGGAGCAGATATTTCTTATCTCTAAATCTCTGAGACTCCGGACTGCTATCTTGATAAACGTCAGGAATCAGACTACGTGGACACAATGTTTCTCGCTCAAGATTAGCTCTAGAATTCATTGGCGAGAGATATCCGCATCTCGTGTTCGACGACATCCCGTATGGTAATGCGAATTTCCGAGCATCGAGAAACTCACGACGGTCGTTATCCGACGCTTCCGTGACATTTTGCTCAAATATGCCGTGTTGCGAAACGAATGTAAAAGCATCCGGTCATGTTTTAGTGGAATGAGATACGATTTATGTACAGTATATCAACGACTCGCGATTCTTTAAACTATTTCTCTCTCTTTCTCTTTCTCTCTCTTTTCTCAGATAAATAAAAAAAAAGTGAGTATTTATAACGACGAACATGCATCTTCAACGTCTTTTTCAAAACACACATGACCTGTTCATCTTATGTTCGAGATAGAGATTTTTATTGGCAACGTTTGCGTGTTCTCTTGACATTTTTCAAGACTCTCTCCTTGACCTTACTTCTTTAGAATTCGAAATTTATTTACCACAAGATATCGTGTAGACGCAAGCAGATACAATCTTGATTAAGAAGCTGCAATCAATTGCAGTCAAAATTTTTCTCACAAAAAAGTCAATTTTGATACTATCTAAAGCTATCCGATTAATATACGTCATTTTTGCTAAGAATTTTCTGTTTTATAATATATAATATCTTATTATAAAATGTTCTATTTAAATTAATTTAATTGTTGTGACATCATTTAAAAATTTATGGCAATGCGACCAACTTATAAAAAAATTATGACTCCTCTAATCGTCTTAAAATACGTGTGCATTCATCACGTACGTTTCGCACAGTACAAATAAAAGCCTACAAAACTATAAAGTCAACCAATACGTTCTGTATTGATTACTGATAAAGAAATCTCCTACCAATGTATTTTAAACATTGGCCTGTCATTTATATCTCACCGAAAATTTAAATCCCTGTCGTTGAAGGGTTAAGAGTACGAAAACAACATCTAGAATCTAGGCCAAACGGTATCTGTCACTCACGACTATTCCACTATGTGTCGTTAAAGATGACAAACAAGAGTCCGTACGATTGGGAAATCGATAGTGCCGTACAGTCGTTAGACACATATAAAATCCTATCTCGTAAAAGCGGACAAGAAAATAATCTCTTCATTTGTCCAATTCGGTCCTCGTAAATCACTCTTCTTCGCGATAAAATTTGTTTTTACATTATTATGCTTAAACACGAAGCTGAATACGATTTAACCAGCGTGCGGTCGTCCTAATGATCATACGCGTATTTGTTCACTTTATTAATTATAATAATTACTTTTCTTTCAAATATAATTATTATAACATGTAATAAAAAATATTTGTAATATAATTACATTAAAGATTAAATATTTTCTTACAGAACGTATATACATAATAATATGATTATATTAAGTATTACAGCAGTGAAAGGTAACATAAAACTGCATTGGAGCTCTACGATAACTGCGATAACTGCGATAACGCGAAAGTGCAATAGAAAAATATAATAGATGTAGTACTCCTAGGTCTGTATCGCAGTACAGAAGCGAGTACGGGGGGCATGTTTCTCGTCGCAACGAGTCACCGTCGACTTTCACGCGCGGCATCCCGACCCAGAGCCCGTGCACCTCGCGTGTAATGGTCAAGGAAGGCGCGATGGTGCCTTACCGGACTCCGCCGCGAGACTCGCTGGCAAAAAGCCAGCGGCGGGTACCTACATACGACGTGATCGCCAGCAAGCCGCGTAAGTAACGACGTTAAGAGGATACTAGCCCTCGAGCACAATGCAGCCATTGTACGCAACCTCCCTGAGCCTCCCTCTACCTTCCTATTCGAGAATCGTACGTGTATCCTATTGTTTCCAGGCACGCGTTGCAATGGCAATGTGCATTGGAGCGCATTAACGTGCAAGAAACGCGCGCGCGCTTTGTGAATTTCGATTCTCGGATTTAGAAGCGGACGAAAAACGAAATTAGGATAGATGTACTGCTTAACGACACAGAGCTATATCAGTTTTTATATAGAAATTATTGTGTCTAGTAATTATGCAGAGTAATATAAATTTATTTTCGGCTTTCATGCTTTAAAATATCTGCATGGAAGGAACGATTTTGCTAAAGTATCTAAAAATTTAGCTAGATACAGATCTGAAAATAATTTTGTTAGATTATTAAAATAATTATATAGGACGCTCATAAACTGATCGCTAGAATGTTGAACTTTTTACAATATACTATTAAATCTATATAGTGTCAAATTTAACGTAATTTGAGTTGTCACTGCTCCTACTCAATATATTGTTATTTTATATTATTATAAAATAATGGATATATAGTGCCACTCTCTATACAATGTCAAATTTGTCTATTAATTATTATAAAATAACGATATATTGAATAAGAACAATGGCAATTCAAATTAGGTTAAATTTGACACTATAAATTCAATAATGTATTATATTTATAAGCGTCCTTTATAATTATTTTGATAGTTCAACAACATCATTTTCAGATTTGTATATTCTTTCTGTGTGCTTAAATGTGCGTGAGCATCAGGGAAAAAACGATGATGAAACTATTAAACAAATTTATTTTAAGTAAATTGCGTAAATCTATTTTATTGTAACTTGCACAATTTAAAACTAATAAAATTTTGTATTCGGCATCCTTTTATCATATTATTGAAAACAACGTGAAAGATGTAATAATTAACGCAACGAACATTTTTATATTTCGAAATTTTATTTTTACCATCTCATTTTAGTAAAATAACACTGTTACGTCTGGTTCGCTCGAAGACAGGAGACACGTGTTCCTCACGAAAGTCTTCTCGTATTTCAGACAGTGCATGTGAACGAAGAGTAGCATCCGCCATGTGTCCACTCATCATTAAACGCGAACTTGAACGACAATAACGATGACGATGACAAAGACGATGTCGATTCTTTTCCGGGACAGCTTCGTTAGCAATGAAAAACGGAAGCGACGCGATAGAAACGAGAATGACGCGATCACGTAGGCAAGAAAAGGTGGATCGCCGTGGTTGATCATAAATCGGTGAAAGTGTTCTCCATCGGTGTGCGGCTGACCTGCGCAATATATAATACTTGTACTTAAAATACGCAGCCATACAATCACGCGTACGCCTACACTTGTTTTGAATCGTTTTTCCCAGCCTCAAAAATCTGTGGTTTGTTTCCCCATTTATAGTATGTCGAGGTATCCTAAAATAACCTAAAGATCGTCTCTCTATCTTCAGATTGCCACATAAGGTTCGCAGCAGGAGTGATAAAAGCTCATAATTTGTGAGACTGCTTTTATATGCGACTTTCATATGTATTTAGAAAAAGCATAGTTTTGCTGAGATATCTAAGAATTCTGCTAGATTGAGAATAATTGAATCATCAAAATAATTAGGTAAATAACATGCTCAAACTGATTCGCTAGAATATCGAAACCTTTTGCATCATGCTTGAAATTCCTACATAATTATTTTAATAATCCAACAAAATTATTTTCAGATTTGTATCTAACTAAATTTTTAGATACTTCAGCAAAATCGTTCTTTCTAAGTATTGTATATTCTTTCTATGTATATCTCTAGATTAAGACAAATGTTTGATATAAATAACCATTATTTTATTGATATGTGAATTACAAAAATTTTCTTATTTTTTAATTAAAAAATTGTGTTCTAATCAAAATTTAAAATAACACAATTTTTTAATTAAACAATTAACGAAATAATAGTTTTTCATAACAAACATTTTTTTCAACGTGTTCGTCCGTTTTTCATGTTTTGAAACATATTTCGTTTATCTCGATTACATGGATTTAGATATAATCTTCAAAGCGATTCTGATGTCGTTATACATATTTTAATATTTTATATTACACTTTCAAGAAAAAATATAATTCTTTCAACAACACTACCGATAAAGTAACTAGTTTTCGTTTGAAGATGACATTGTTCGTATAGCCATATTTCGAAATCACAAGGACATATGTCGTACTTATGTAACCTAACTGCAAATATGTGCCCATGCATACGTACGAGATGGTGCGCATCCGTGAGCATTGCCCAACGACCGAATAATGCGTAGAGCCGAGACGCCCGACAGTATTTTGCAATTGTCGCCGTCTTGAACGGCGAATATCTCACGTGACACTATTATGCGTTCATCAACTGCGATCATAAAACGGACAACACCATTCTGTACCACGAATGGATCTGAAAATTGCCAGCCTCACGGGTAAATGTTGCATAATCCTCTCTCTTCTACTCGTTGATTTAAAATTATTTACCACTATAAATCGTACAGCTAACAAGCACAAATATGAAACTATAAAAACGTATTATATTTTTCCGAATATTTTGTTATTTAAAAAAAATTTTAAATATATAACTTGAAATTATTTCACACTTTATTATTCGTACACTATATTTTTATTTTTCTCAATTTTATTTTGATTTTTGTTGATTCATATATAATATTTTACTTCGAAAAAAATGCTATATATTGTGTGATTTGACATAATTAGAATAAGTACACTGAAAGAAAAGATTGGCTGCTGCAGCAAATTAGATAGTAAAATATGGCGTAGCATTTTTAATTGGCTGCAGCAATCAAAAATTGGCTGTTGCAACCAATTAAAAACGCTATGCCATATTTTACCATCTAATTTACTGCAACAGCTAATCTTTTCTTTCAGTGTACATATAGTTCTTTACCTTTTCATTTTATCAATTGCGGTGTCTGTCAAATTGTGGAATGCTGTAGATGTTGCATCATGATATCAATACGCATGAAACGAGGATATCCGGAACACTTCTCGTTAAGGCTTGAAATGTTTGAGTAACATTCGAGGCGATTGTGTTCCAGTTTTAGCCGCGAAACGAACAAACGGAAAGGACCGGGCGAAAGGAGATGAAACGCACCTGTTGCTAAACGCGGTTCCCAGACGACTCGAAAACCAGGCACGAGCACCTTCAAGCATCCTCCTGTCCACGTTCGTCTTTCTGCTCGCAATCAGAACCTCGTAAATGTCGAAACAGAGGTGAGATGACGACCACCTCCAGAAAAGACGTCACAGAGGGGCAAGGCGAAACACTTGTCCAGTCACTTGACGGACGTAACTTAATCGAAATTGATTAAATCATGTCCATCCGCTTCTTCGAGAATTGAGAGAATTAGTTGCAAGTCAGACTTTATTCGAATAATTTTAATGGAATGACGTATATATTTTGTATGAATAGCACGAGAAAAGGATAACCAATGTAATATCGTGTAATTTTAGACAGTAATATGAGAGCAAAAATTACCATTTTTATCTACCTTGTCCATCACGACGTCCAAATGTCGAAAATCGATTTATTTAAAAACTCTTAAAAATTTTTGCGTCGTGTCGTATTCTCATTGTGTAGAGATAACTTCGATAAAAAATTCACATCTACCGTTACAACACACTCTAAAAAATATCAGTATGGATTTAACACCGCATGCGAATAATAAATCTCACCGTATTGATGTTAATATTAACATTAAAATGAAGTAAATTTAAATTCATACTATGATGGTATTGATATTAACACCAAGGGTTTTACATCCACATTATTAATATTAACATCAACATGATAAAAATTATCTATACATCGCGTAGTGTTACATCCATGCGGTATTTACATAACTCTCACTGTGTTAGTATTAATATTACCACTAACATAATTTAACATCGTATAGGTTTTAAATCCACACCAGGAGTTTTATTAATATTAACGGTGGTACTTATATAAACACCGCATGGTGTTAAATCCAGACCAATATTTTTTAAAGTGCAGAGATGCTGACTTAAAAGTTAATGGACGTCTATTAATAAGATATAGAATCCGTATTGTAACAACCCGTTGAATTGGTATCGCACTGCGAAGTAAAAATTCGCACCGAAACCGTTAATGGAGCTGTTGGGATATTACAATAATGTTTCTACAGGCTGCAGCTGTACGCTGCTGTGCGAAATGAAGGCGTACGCGAGGGCGAGGAGAAGATTAACGAACAAAAAGTAATCGACGCCGGTCTCGCGTCGCTCCGTTGGATATTAAATTTCGAGGCAACGTTTTAACGAAGCTGTCGCGAGGTCTCGTTCGACGTCTCACGGACGTACTACGACGAATTGATTTAGGAGATCGCCGAGAGGAGAAAGAGCGAAAGGAAGCAGGGGGAGTGAGGGTTGCACGAGGATTACGAGCTCCCCGTGACCACGCGTTTAATTATTGCACGGCGCGTACCAATTTACGAGCGAACGGTCACTGATGTCGAACGCCGGAGAACCAATTCCGAGGGCGACATATACAATCTACGAGGGCGAAGACTCGAATGGGATGAGGCAAAGTTCCATTTCGGAGACTCTCGGTTCCAAAAGGAGTTTTCCCTTCTCTTTCAGAAACAAGCAGATATGTAATCATGACGTATGGATAGAAGAGATGTCGACAACAGTGACATAAATGATATACTGAGATAAAAATAAGATGAAAAGAGGACTTTATACGTGACAGTTACGCGAGCTCATAGAAATATATTTTATCATAAAATTTTATATTTTGCTCTTCATAAAATCATAAAAATTTCACCATAAAGCGACTGAACTTCAGTCACTTGTTAACTAGCTCTTTGATATTTCCAATTTAACACATTACGTCATTCATTGATTGAAAAAGAATGGTCTTTTTAGAGCTATTTACTTTACATGGCTCGGTGAATGATGAAGAAATCTTCAACGAATATTGAGAAAATTGATATTTTCATAGTACGAAATTTATATCTGAATATATAGCAAGCATATCGTGAAAATGATTCTCGAAGATGATTAAGAAAACGAACTCGCTCGATGATGATTATGCTTGCCAGATATGATCAGTTGATCAATTGGAACGTGAAGAAAAGTGGAAACGAGCCAGAAGACTTTCGACAAAACTGAGAGATTGTCTCAAAAGACAGCGATGTCAGGAAATGCAAAGATTGATGTTTCAATAAAATCATATAATCTTAGCAATTTTAAAGTATAATTTTAAAATGACTATATGTATATTTATATTTTTCAAAAGAAATTGGAAAGACTAAGAGCAATAGGAGTCAGGCGCAGAAGACGTCGTGCAAATAATACACCCATAAAGCGTAAAACTTCTTTATTCTACTAAATGCGCTTACATGTTTCGGCTCACTTTTGAGGCTTCTTCAGAGACAACACACACTAATATATACAAAATATGAATAAAAGTTATTTTGTCATGGTAAGCTCCCTTACATCGAGAATTTAAATACCAAAATTAAACCCAAATAAGATTGAAAGAAAAAGAAAAAAGAAAAACAAAGGAAATATTGGGAACATCGAAATAGAGAATATGGTAAACTAATTAATCAAAAAACTTTGAAATTATATTAATTATCCCGAAAATAAGGTGGGGGCCCGTCCATATCGCAAACATTACTATCAATAATTCAAAACCGGTTCTTGATAAGTTGGACAGTCAGTATATTTATATTTTTCATTTTATAAATATTCTTTAATTTTATAAAAATTAATATTGTATTTTTTCTAATAAAAAATAAAAAAGATGATACAAACAATTGTGTTCTTCTTTATGCACTTAAAAAGATACTTAAAAATTTATTTGTGAGAAATTATATTTATTTCACTGAAATCAAATTTTATTTACCTAAATACGGTGAAATGAAATTTTACTCTTACCAAATAAGCTATCTATTTTATTTTTTACAATTAATGAAATATATTTCACAGAAATGTGTGTATTTCGTCATCACAATCAAATTTTTTCATAACTAGTATAATATTATAATAATAACGTCGAACAAAACGTCATAAGTAATATTTGCTTCGCAACACTTCGACATTTTTCTCTCAGTGGCCATTATAATAAAAAAAATATTAGTCTACGTTCATAATTATAATGATCAAACAAAAAAAATCGATATTTATGATGTTTGCGCGTGCTTTAGACATTAATTGCATATTAGTGAGAAACCAAAAAGGACAGAAATACGGCACAGCCACGATACGTATAAAACCCTCGGTCTTATATTTACCAAGCGTATAGCGAATCTAACGATTCCTTACTTTTCCGTGCCGGTGCCCTGCCTAACGAAGATCGAAGAAAGTTGCCTACGCTACATTTATCGCGACCTATTCCAACCAGTCCTTTTTTCCTCATTCTCGATTCGTTTCGCGAACCGGTTACGTCAGGCGCGCTTCGTCATCGTTCTCGTCGTCCGATCCTTAAAAATCGCGACTTTTGTCAGATTTCCCCTTCCTCTTTCCCCTTGAAAGCGATAATCACGTACGGCAAAAAAGATAATCTATTCGAGCGAATAGATTGATGAACTTTCTCTCCCGCTGCAGTTAACTCTCTCGCGAATTGTGGCTTTCTTGCGTACCGAGACGAGGAATTGTGCCGCACGCCAAGTCGACATTACCGGCCAGATATACGTCTGATACACAGTATATAATTGTTAAAATACGTATCCTGATGTCTTATTCTGTTCGTTATAAGCAGACAAATTTCTCAAATTAAAAATCATTCATTGCAATGAATTTATTTCAACAATTACGACCTTGACACTACTATTTAGCTCTTTTATATCCGAGTCTATAGTTGGTCCTTTCTCGCTTCCATGAAAAGTTATCTATTCGCAAAACGCGGGGAATAAACGCGGGGACGACAGAAACGGTTTCATTCCAACGAATTCATCGGCACGGTGGATATTTTTGCCGGAGGCATAACAGGGAAGAGGTCGTAAAGTACGGACCTCAGAGGACCGGATAAAGTTCCGCCATAAAGGGGTTAATTCCTGTTAATCCTTTGATACGTACCGCGGCACTGGCTGGCGGGATAGGGAATAGGTGCAGGACGAACTTTCCAAGTTTACGCAAAGGTACGTAGATGAAACTGGTAATTAAAGTGGATTCCCTCGCGGAGAACAAAGCCCTCGGTCGAGCAGGAGATGTAGGGCGAGAAGCGACGGCGACGGCAGTCGCCGTTGAAAAATAATTTAGTTACGAGACGGTACGTGAAAACTTCAAATTAAGCCGGGTAAAGCGAGCGGACGAACGTGGTTTTTGCATTTTTAACGCGGGTCCTCACCGGGGATTGTAATCGTTGTAATCCACTTTTCATTACCCGCCGGTACCGGACGGGTTTTCCCATCTAATTGCTACACGCTCGGCGTAGCGCTCGCGTCTAACGCGGATAACAATTTTCAGCAAATGACATAATTTCTGAAAGCGTACTTTAAAATCCATTAATACAATATTTAATCAAAGTTGATGAGTATTTGCGTAATCATCTTGCAAAAGACGTCACGGTGCAAAATTCAATTTTTGGGGAACGTCTAAATATTTAAAATTAGATATTGCACTACACTGAAAGAATGGATTCGATAAAATAAACTAAACCTAAAATTTTACTAAATAGAGATATAAAACAATTTTATTGGATCATCAAAATAATTAAAAATCTCTCAAACTGGTTGGAATGGTGAAATGCCAAAATTTTTTGCAGCATTGCTTGCATCATGTTTGAATTTCTTACACAATTATTTTGATATTTCAAAATTATTTTCAAATTTTAATTTGTGATATTTAGTATTCCAGCATCTAAGACTTGTGCTTCAAGATAAATACACACAATTTACTTGAACTGGAAAATGTAAAAATTCATAACTGAAAAAATGTATTAAATTTTAATAAATATTTTTTTTAATAGTCCTAACTAAACATTTACTTATAATACACGAATATTTTTATTCAGTAAAAACAATAACATTTAAATCAAATTAATGGTTATTGTATCAAATAAATATATGTTTACATTTAGTAAATATTTAATTAATACTATTAAAACAAATCTTTATTAAAGTTTTTTTTCAGTGCAAAATATTATTAAACACCCAGACCTGCTATGACCAAATATGGTCCTTTTCATTCTTTGTATATTTTTCAATTTTTCAAATATACTTCAATAAAATCGTTTTTCCGTACAAGTTTTCGTGTACAAGTCACAGACACACTTGAAACGTCAAACATAAATTTGTCCAAAGTAACATTATATTCAGCATTATATTCACAGAAAGAACAATTATATAAAAATTTAGCTCGATACAGGTATGAAAAAATTTGGTGTGGGTCATCAAAATAATTATATAGGATGTTCAAACTGAATACTAGAATATTAACACTTTTTACAGCATTGTCATCAATATTTAAACGTTCTACATAATTATTTTGATGGCCTAAACAAAATTATTTTCACATCTGTATCTAGTTAAATTTTGAGATATTTTAACAAAACCGTTCTTTCTATATAGTTTTAATTCTTGTCAACAGTTATCTGCAACATTATATTGTGTAATATCCACCAAACCGATCTGCTAAATAAATACTCGCGCGAGTTAAGTGGTTTTACGATGTGAATAGTTATCGCGAATCGACGGATCACATATAGTACGCACAAGTGACGATTCTATTTCGAGTCACATTATTATGATATTATGCGTCACCATCAGCCACGATGAAATTAATGCACCAAATCGTGGGCGGCGGCCGGGTTTCCTGTTGATTTTAATTATGTTAATTCTGTTTCTCCTGTACCGCGATAACGTAAACAACGCGCGTAATGTACGCGCGCGGTCGTATCTCTTATACGGTAAATGTATTCACATAATAAAATGTGGTAGACGTATTCATCAGCGTGTACTTCCTATATGCCAAAACGGGAACGCGATTGCCATCAAGAGGCGAGCGAGAAAAAGGATGTATGCATGCGGTATGTAAAGTGCATCAATAGCACAATCTCGTTTTTTATATTCTCAAGTACGTTTTCGAGGGATCACGTTTCCCCCGAGATAAATTCCTCAGCCGGAGAGAGTCCCTCACGTGCGATGCATCGCGTCTTCCTTATCGTCCTCCCTTCGCTTTTCCATCCATCGGCCGCGCTATCTCGTCCCACTTTATTTTCCGCGATAGAGCTGAGGAAGACGGCAGGGTGGTAAAAGTTAAGCGCGCGACGCTCGCTCGCGGGCGGTAAATTACGCGCCGTAAATTCTTTCTGTTCGCCGTAACGTCGTTAGTCTGGTTTACTTTCCCGCCGTCGGTGATCTTGCAGTTTTTCCGCGGGGAAGTCCATGCGAACGATAAAACCCGTCTATCTCTGTTTGTGCGAAAGTGCTCTCGAGTACTCTTACGCACGAGATCGATATGCGGGTGATATCTCCGTGTAATGTAAGAAAGAATGGCTGGTCGGCCGCCAGGTAAATATAAACGATTTATTGGCTACTTCACGCGCAAAACGTTCGTTATCGCGCGTGTACGCTCGGATCGACCTCGCGTCTTAGTGGCGCCTCGTAAACTTACGCATACTCGAGACCTCGCAGGACGATCTCGATTCTACTTGTTTTTGAACTTCTGCGCTCGGACTTGTCAACCTTACGGATTTTTCATTAAAACGACCATTAATTCACGGAGACTTATTTGTTGAAAAGAAAAGTTTGCAAATGAATAGGTACATAGGTCGCTTTCTGAAAATGTTCAAGATCGTATCGTTGATATCTCACAAAATTTTTATCTTATATGCAAGTATATTTATGCGTGTCTATTTTTTCCTCTATTTTATCGTACATTATACCACAATATTGTCGAGCAGAGAACTTTTTCTTATCACCCTGTCTTATATGTGTACGACTGTATTTTCTTACAGGCGGCTCTTTCATCACGCAAAGTCATTCGGCGCAGATCTTTATGAATCGATAAAAGTCATATTGCTAGTTTTCGACTAACGTTTCATTGCAAATCGAAGGTTCTGCTATTCGGTTGAAGATTGACAACTATATACTCCAGCAAACAAGCTGTCGTCTACACTGGGAAAAGAGTTGCATTAAATAGAATTCTAGTGGAAAATGGACAAATCATAATTTTATGGAGATACTAAAGTCATCTGTTTTACTAACTAAATGCAATAAGTTTTGTGTCGCAATTTCCTTTTTTTTTTTATAGATTTTAATATCCTTTCCCATAATTAAAAAATGTTTTAATTGAGACCTTTACCATTTCTTAATCCAATGACGTCTAGAACTGTCAACATCGTAACATTTGCTTGATGTAAGAGCTTTGCAATATATACTTAAGAAATAATAGTCCACAGACCAGTGGTTTATATATGAATAAACACTGTTGAGTTCTTAGAATTAGACACATAATTCGATAAGAAAATGCATTATGAAAATTTATGCGTGTAGATGTGCGATATTGATATAGTAGTGATGTGTCAATACATATAAATCGTATGTGTGTAAGTCCTATTGAGTGGATAAAATAAACAATTTTAGAATCCCCTTAAATCTATTATAATTCTAGTCGAGATAATCAGATGTTCTATTATGATAACTGGAATTTTGGTTGATATAATCAAAATCTAATCTCTGGTTCGTTCATTTTCAACTAGAAAATTTTCTCATTGTTAGTGTAGTACGAAAATTAAAACTTTCTTGTTGTGAATTCTTTAAAAAAAAAATATCAGATTATAGCCCTCCTGTCGAAGATCTTATACAAAAGCCGGAGGAAAATCGACGCGCATATTTAAAAAAAAATCATCAAAATTTTGAGTAATTGATCGAAAATTTTTTCCGTGTCGGAGATTTGGTTAAAAATGAAATTAAATTAAAAAGCCGGAGTCTCCGACCGAAAACCGGAGAAGTAACAATCGTGATAAGGATACACGTCTCAAGACCACCGTCGATCATTGTTGAAATCTCGCGGTATTCTCGGCCATTTCGCAAAGCGATGGGAAGAAAAAAAAATACCAGCGCGCGCAGTTTTTCCAAGGAGCCCATATCGCGACAGTGAAACCTTGAGACCACCGTGCATTTCGCAAATTTAACAATCGTCACTGGCCTTCGTCGCTTCCGTGAGTCACGAGCGACTGACTCACGAGGTAAATCATACGGAGAAAGAGAGTGCAATCCGTGCATCGTTCCACAGCTACAGGAATAAGAACGCGAGCGCGAGGCAACTCGGCATCGCCGCTTGTTACCGGCCTCGGTAACGATCGAGCGTGCAGACGCGTTGAGATATCGCATGTATTGCTTGAAAATAGATCCAGGGTCCGGTCGGCCGGTTTCCGCAAGTGCGTTTAACGCGATCTAAATCTCAAGTAAAACGGCGCACTGGCGCATAACCACCATAGCCGCCGGTAGACGGGCGCGTTGCAATGTGCGTTATCCAGGGTCAGCGACCTCCCACTCTCCCTCCTAATGATAATTATATTCGCATTAGGGTTTGTGCGCGCACGTACTGCCCGCTCGTTCATCAGCCTAGACGCTCGCTGCTTGACGGCGGTATAAACGTTTTAAAATGCATCAGCACGATCCGCTTTCCTTTCTTCCTCTTACCCTCCCGCTCCTGACTTTTCCCTCTCTCTCCCTCACCCTATCTCTTTTTCCGTTCCATTATACCTCTCCTGCACGTCCATCGCCGTGAACGCGAGAAACGTCAAGGCTCGAAGGAGCTCCCGCTTGTGAGACGCGACCTATCCCAAAGCGCGATGTGTAAAGAAAAGCACGAGGGTGAAGTGAGGCAACACGGGGTTTATGTACAATAAAATAAAAAGATGGGAGAAATTATCGGAAATTCCGATTTATCTAAAACTCGGAAGAAAAGAGAAACTCTAACATTTTAACAACTGTAAAAAAAAAACTATACAAAAAGAAAAACGGGAGTAGCACAAATAAGCCATATGTCAATTAACTCCTTGCGGATACACATCCGATGCAACACATACGACTTATATCTATCGCGATAATAGCCTGTTTACACTACGCTGATGCCGTTATCGCCGTCAGATTTTATTATACTATTTACGATATCTTATTGCGATAAAGTTATTTCTTCAGCCACGCTATAAAATGTGATATGCTACGAAACGTTCAACGATAAGGATTGCATGCAAACCATTATTTACGGTTGCTGCGCTCCGATGTAATATTTATAACGGCTACAGGACTGCGATTCGGGGTGCGATTTGATGAAAACGCATAAAGCGAAACTATGTACTGGGATATTTATACGAGTCGATCTTAAACGATCCTTCGTTCCTGTTCGTGTAACGTTGTAACGCATTGTAATACGAGAAAAATATGAATCGCTCTGTCGAGCTGGATTGCCCATAATTGTTCCGCATTTACGATATAATGTACCCTACACCGTTCGCCATACTCCGAAAGTAACGAAGAGACTTACCGGCCCTCCCAGCACGTTTAACTCTTGTGTGCCGGAGTTTACTACAGTTCGATCGTGACGCAAGCTCGGCAAGCACCGTCTTGGCAACAGCCTGCAAGCCGGTGTACCACCGGTACGCTGGAGCTCGTTCGATGCCGTTGCATAATCATATCGCTAATATTAGCAAGTACTAAAACCGCCGCTATAAAATCGATTTTATCGCGGAAAGGAAGGGAAAGGGGGGGGAAGGGGGGGGGGCAGAAACGGAGAGAGGAAAGAAAAGGAGAAGGAGAGACGTAAGGAGGGAAGTCTTGCGTCTCTCATTGATCACACGAAAGCGCACTCAGTGAAAATTTTCACCGAAGGCGAAATTCGATCGCTTATTCGATATTTATGCAGCTGGATGGTTAATTTTTAAATGCTTATGGAAAATTAAAGGTATCTTGGAGGCGAAATAATTTATCAAAAATGATTTATCTTCAAATATAACTTAATAATTAGTTTTTTTAGTCAAAATAGATTATTTAATAGTATGTAGAAACTTCATATTAATGCACTTTTCATGTTAATTTTATTTCAAGATTTTAATTTCAGTTAAGTAGTTCTCAATGTTTTTAATGGGACTGAAAAGGCACATGCTTCAAATTGATTAAGAGATAAGTAAATGTAGTTTGCAAAGACTGCTTATTAGCATTCTGTTAATGTCAGCAGTATTTATAATGCATGGAAGAAACACGTGATTTTCAAGAAGGGAAATATAACTCCAACTATCGTTTAATGAAACGTGCAAAAGTTGCAAAAATTTCGAATTGGCGCGGAGTAAGAAAACAAGCGAGGACGGATTCGAGGAATTTGTTTTCCTATAATCAAAAAGACTGGCATTTGAGCGAAGGAAAGGAGAGAGGCAACAGTGGCTGCAATTTCTAAGAAGCCTCGATTCAATACGACAGATGCAGCTGCGTGTAGAGAAAAACAAAGAAAGAAAAAGAGAGGGAGAGGGAGAAAGTGAGTATCGGGCAAAAATCCCATGTTTTGTGACGTCGCAAAGGAATCCGTTCGCAAATCCTGTGGTCGGATTTACCGTCGACGGAATGCGAATGATAATAAAACGTACGGTCAGCGACAGCAGTAGCGGTAGAGTTACGATAAATCGGGCCGGCTATGGATAGAGAGACTTGGAAAAACAATCGTCGTGGTACGTGCGCGATCGACGAAAACAGATTCTTCGCGATCGCTTGATTCTCTCTTCCAAGAGTGGCCGAGAAGAGTTGCAGCAAAGGTCGACGAGCGTATCGCGACGCAAATATCTCGAAGGTGCAGCGAGTATTATTCGCGAGTCGCGAGGATATTGTTTGGTCGCCATTCAATGTGTACATACATGATGAAAAAACATCACAAATAAAATCCGCACCGTTGCGATCTAATCTGTACGCGTTTACTTAAAAACAATTATCGATAATGCGTATTTGCGTCATCGTTGTCGTTAACCTCGCAGCAAGGACTTTTATTTGTAGATGCGCTTATAATTAACCATACTTTCTAATTATATAAGTGGAACGCTGACCATTATTACATCGTTATTCTATAAAAAGAAAATGCATTTTCTTTTTTTTTTTATCATATTAATAAGAATTTTAATCCTATACGAAATTAAACATTTAAGTAAATTAAATTAATTTCGCAATAAGCATCATCTACCTTTGATCGCAGATATAAATCATTAAATTTTAAGGATCGTAAATCTGTTGCAAAAAATTTTTGAACGCAAAACTGTTTCATGACAAATAAAATATATCTGATAAGCTCATTCATGATCGCACGGAAAGAATAGTTTTGCTGATATCTAAAAATTCAGCTAGATACAGATCTAAGAATAATTTTGTTGAATTATTAAAATAATTTTATTGATCCGTCAAAATAATTAGGTATTGAGTAGATTCAAGCATGACAATAATACTGCAGAAAGTTTTCTAGCAACTAATTTGACCGTTCGTACATATTTGATGATCCAATAACATCTTTTTAGACTCAGATTTAACAAGCTGATGATACGAGATATTTATAACCACATGTAAACTGACTTTTTATATTTAGAGCTAATTAATTTATATATATAATTGTATTATAATTTTTTAAATACTGAGGTTGTCCCGATATATGGATCGAAACTTCTGTTATTATGAACACTAGAACCATGGCCGTGCCATTTATTTTTATCTATCTGATAGTTTTTCTTTTTCAGCTAATTTGAATTTGCACGTGGAACTTTAGATTTTTGTAACTTTTTATAAATAATAATAATTAATTATAAATAATTTTACTTTTATGATGACAACCTTCCTCGTAAAGAGCCAGATTTACCATGGAACCGCGATTAGGTTAATTTAGACCCGCGGTCTAAATGTGTTGAAACAATGAGTGTTTTCGCTACTAGATCTTGCGTTCAGGTTCATATGTTCTTATCTTATTGTAACTGATTTTCTTCTCAGAGTCTTTGTCATTTTATACGTTCTTTTCGGATCTGTATTTAGTTAAATTTTTAAATACCTTAGCAAAACCATTCTTTCCATGTGCGATAGCGTAATATATTCAGATATTCAGAATTAAACAACGGTAGCCATAAAAGGAACGAATGAACGAGCGAGAGTGACTGGCGGTAGCATTCATCAATTTTCATACTTCGCGTGACACCCGATAAAAAATAAAGCGAATCATAGAACAGCATTAAACGAGCTCTCGCTTTTGCAAGCGTACATGTACGCTGCCTTCGAGAGGCCAACTCGGCCGGTCATACGGATATCAGCTACTTGAACGGTTCCTGAAGTAATAAACGTCGACAGAGTACGAAGAAACTAACTCGCGTAATCGTCAACGTCAGTCAACTACTCGATTATTTCGTGAGACTATGAAATTATATCGTTGTATTGCAAAAGAAAATGAGAATACAAGATAAGATAGGATTGTAAGATGCTATGAGATCATATTTCAGACTTTCTAGTTGTAAGATACGAAATTTTACGAGCGATGGACTGTGTAATTTCTTGTTTACATCACTGGGAGAGACGCGCGTAAGATTTCCTATTTTGTGAACACTTAATGAATTACGTCTGTTTCGGGATCCGTTAGTAATTAGCGTTAATCCAACTTTCCACTCGTGGAGAAAGTTATCAATCGAAAATACGATACACGTATGGATGGTATCGTGTCTCTCGCGGGGATCTTAATCTCCGGCTGACGCCCAATCATTAGATCGAGGAGGCTCGATCGATCAAGGATACGGTGCGGCAGCGTGCTCCTTTCGGAACGGTGCCAGAAGCATCGGGCACGTTTCTACGACGACGGATGGATCGAGGTCTGCGAGACGAGGAGCGCGACTAGAAAAAGGAAAAGAAAAGGCATTACGATCTACGAGGACGGGGTGTAGGCGACCTGGTAAAGCGCACCCGGAGCAGGACGCACGAGAAAGGAGGAAGAGGAAAGGAGAAGGGAAGCGAGGGAGGAGGGGGAGAGAGAGGAGGCTCGTGTACGGTATTCCGCGCTCTCGAACCTCTGCTAGTCATTTACATGGGCCAGTCATTAATCTTCCTGCAGCTCGCTAAATGACTGATGGACAGACGGACAGGTGTACAGGCTGCACTCTTTTGCACGGAGCACGCCCTGCTCGCCACGCTGATCACGAAACTCGCGTGCACTCGCGAACTGACTGCAAGCGCGAGTGCAGCAGCCCGTGCATACCGTACACAGTTACGAATTCGTCGACACGGACTACGATCTGACGGAAAGAGATGTGGGAAGGTAGATAGCATCCCATTTCGGTCGGATTGGACTACGAGCGTATCAAATCTACATAAGTACAGTAACATGAACATAATTATATCGGGTAATACGTGCAGGAAATGCCACCTACGCTTGGTAAGTATTATCGTTTGAGATTCAGTTGTTGTGATATTTAATGACGTTGATAATAAATATTAGCATTAGATAAGTGTATCCGATAAAGAGAGTTACAGCATTCTTCAAAATATCCCCTACGAAAAGAAAAAGATTATATTCACCATCGATCATGTTTTTAAAATTATGTTCAAGAAAGTCAAGATAATATCTTAAAACAATAATATATTAAGAGTAATATATTAAAACGACGATGTTAATACTGATATCTTAAATGCTAATATGTTAATATATGCTAATACGTTAATGGAGCCGTGCGTGTACTACGATGAGAATATAGCAACGAGTATTTCAGAGTGGCAGTGGATACTACTACTATGTGGTCAGACCTGTGTACCACCAGTATACTTCGAAAAGGAGCAACAGCGAAGTTTCCGGCAATACCGACGTCCGCCGAGTTTTCACGACTTTTCCTCGTAAAACATCCCGAGCAATTTTCAGGTCGCGTCGTTTCGCGATTTCGTAGATTTCGGTAATATTTCGTTTCGCCAGGGCATAGCAGAAAATACGAGCCGCTCGTTACTCTTTTTCGCCTTTATCGCAGTCCCGGTATTTAATGGTGCAGTTAGAGAGCGACTAGCAGCGTGGAGAGAGAGAGAGAGAGAGAGAGAGAGAGAGAGAGTGTAGGATATTCAAGGAAAGAAGAGAAAAGAGAGACAGGAGGAAGAGAAAGACGATGCAGGGGGTAGTCGGGAAAAGGTCTCTCGTCAGAGTGGTCGGCGGGTAATCAAATACTTTTTATCTTTCTCCGCGCGGCGCTCCTCTTTAATGATGGCGTCGGCATAACTTTATGGCTTGCCGTCGATGGAAAACTCTTTACGATCTCTCTTGTGGCTAGGGGAAGAGCAAGGGAAAAAAAATGAAAAGAGGCGGAGAGCGAGTGGTACGGAGAGTAACGTGAGTCGATGCAGGCTTAGCCATGCGTGTTCACGTGTGTAGTCAGTGCAACTATATACCGAGGAAAAAAACAAGGAGTGAGAAAAAAAGGAGCGCGCGGACACGAGGCGTAAAAGTAAAGATAATTTATTGTGTTCACGAATAAAAATGCCGTGAGGTCGAGTTGTTAAATTTACGCTCGCCGAAAGCCAGTTCTAGAGAGCTGCGAGAGTGCACACCCATGAAAAGGAAATAAATTATTATCTCTGCGAGCGAGTGTTCCGAATAATTTCTACGGTTTCCGCAGAATCATCCATGTAGAGTATAAAAAAATTTTACATTTCGATTTTTCCCGACTAAATCTCTAATTCTCATTTTGTGTGGAGATATTTAGAAAAAAGAAAGCATGTTTAATATAGATTTAGGCTAATAAAATTTGTATGTTTTGAAATAAAAATAAATGGAGATATTTAGAAAAAAGAAAACATGTCTAATATAGATCGACGGATTAAAAGATTTGGGCTAATAAAATTTGTATGTCTTGAAAATAGAATTAATTCGTTAACATATTTTCATCAAGTACATTAATAAAAAAAAGTATAGAAATAAAATATTCTTTTCCTGTAAAATATTTTTTATTTTTTCGACACAAATTTTATAATCGCAAATTTACATATGCAGAGAAATTATTTAATTTCAGAGGAGAAAATAAAATTAAAATGCCACAGAAAATGTCGCGATTTATTTTTTAAAACCATCTTTTTACTCTTTTTGTGATATAAAAATTTCAAAAAAGGAAATAATAAAATTAAATTATATAATTTTAATTATCCTATCCAGAGCTAAAATAAATTTTACTTTTTATATTTAGATTTAACATTTTAATTTTTAGATGGAATAAATAATAAACTATTCAAATTTTTAAAAAATTAAATAATTTACACATTACATCTGAAATTAATAATTAACTTATCAATATCAATTAATTGCTGATAATAAATATATATTCGTAAAAAACGAAAAACCAATATTAGACGAGCAATAAATACACTCGAATTGCGAAAATCAATAACAGATAGCTAATCGATACGCATGAGTTACACGAGTAATAAGAGTAACTTGAGCAAAACCTACGCAATATCGTTAAGTAATTCTGATTTTTTTTATTTAATTAAATTCAGAAATTATCATATCGCAATTTCTCTCTCTCTCTCTCTCTCTCTCTCGATTCTTTCATATAAAGATTTTTAAAACCAATTAATACGTCAACTAATTAAAGTATTGCACGGTTGCTTGTGGAACACCTTGTATACAACTACAATAATCCCATATTACAGTAACCCCTCTTTTCTTCTCACGCCATTTTACGCATGGCTAATCTGCAAATCGCAGACCAACGATTCTAATTCGCATTAATTCTCGGGGTTGATTAATTCCAGAATTATGCGCGCGTTATCTCGCGCGATGACAACCGTTTCAAACGTACCAACCGGACGACCCACCGAACCACTCTTATCCCAGATAGTACTAGCAGCAGGTATTAACCCAGATCCATTCCTCCGTGCTCTCGCGGTCCATTCCCACGCGCGTGTACGTGTATACGTGCCGCCACTCGCGAGATCATAGATAATTCCGACGTTTTTACGACGCAAAAATGGCAGGCGCGTCTTTTCCAACGAGACACATGCTGCCGCGCCCGTCTTGGTATGCTCGCTCAGATCTCTCTCTCTCTCTCTCTCTCTCTCTCTCTCTCTCTCTCTCTTCTCCTCACGAAAAATAAGGGAGTAATAAAAATTGCCTGATGTCGGAGGTCGTGAGCGCAACTGCGTGATGCAACAGCGCGCCGAGAAAATGTTGCCGGTTGCACGAGGTTCACTTCGGTACGGATTGCACGAAGCTCCTTTTTAGGGGTTCGTAACTGCCAGGATTCCGATTTCGTCTACCACGCGAACAAAGAGCAAGATTACAAACTACCGCTTGTCACGCGGACTTTTAATTTTTAACATAAAATCTAACATTGAGTCTTGATAATTATTTTTACAGTCACGAAACTAGTTCGAACAGTCCACCATTATATCGATGATGTCTTCAAACTGTTGTCCAAATGTTAAAAATTATGGTTTTATTACGGCACTGATAGTTCACATTTAAAAACTAATTGTGAAATTATTAGTGTAGTGATCCGTGCATGAAACCATAATTCTTAATATCCGAACAACAGTTTGAAGAAATTATTGATATAATGACGCACTGTTCAGAAAATTAGTCTCGTACATGCCAAGAATCGTTATGCTAAAATATCTAAAAATTTAGCTGGATACAGACCTGAAAATAATTTTGTTTGGATCATTAAAATAGTTATGTAGGACGCTCAAATTGGTTGCTAGAATGTCAAAACTTTTTGCAGCATTGCTCATCATGCTTGAGATTTCTATGTAATTATTTTAATGATCTAACAAAAGTTATTTTCAGATTCGCAGCTACATTTTGAGATACTTCAAGAAAATCGTTCTTTCCGTGTATATAAGTACAACTTCTTTGTACATGAATTATAATTAGATTATAAACATATTCTCATAACCAGTTATATAAACACAGTTGATTTCCATTTACAATTTCAAATTTTAAAACATGGGAGACGTTCTGTCATCGATTAGAAACAAAATACAAAAAGCATAAACGCATTTGTATTCTTGACATGCGGATTGCATATCAATGTTTGCGACGACTTGAATTCCTACATTCCTTGTACCTTATATCTTATTCTTGTAATTCACTGCGCCTTCTTTGCCTTCACAACAGGGCGCGGCGAGGAGACATGTTTATGTACTCCCTGCCTATCTTCTCTCGCGTATCGCGAATGCGCATCGAGCGAGGAAATCTCTTTTGAGAGGCGCAAGATGATTTACGGCGCTACTCTCACCTCCTCTTGTCGAATCGTCCCGTTGAACGAGATGGCCCAGGCCGCTTTGGACGTCAAAATTTCAGGGGCGACGAATGTCGAATGTGCAGTAAATTACGTACGCACAAGGCATCACATAACTCCCGATCGTAACTTGAACGGCGAAACGGATCCATTCTAATTTTAACGACGGAGCATTCGAGATATAATAGACGTATTAATTCGGCTAGGAAATAATTAGCCTAGCACGAATCTTAACTATCTAATAAACATATACTTTACAATTTTTGTTTATTATCACAATGAAAAAAAGTTTGATTGCATTAATTAAAATTTTAATAGATTTAACCATACAAATCAGACACTTATGGTTAAATCTACTGAGAAGAAAATGAACTAAATTTTAATAAATATTTGGTTGAACGGTACTAGCTGAATATTTACAAAATATAAATATATATTTATTTGGTTCAAGAACCATTAATTTCATTTAACTATTTTTTTATTCAATAAATATTTATTTACTATTCAAACAAATATTTAATAAAATTTAGTATATTTTTCTCAGTATATCAAACTTAGTCGAGATAATTAGAAATTCAAATACGATAATTCTGATTGGTATAAAAAAAACATTGTTCATACCTCTTATTGATCAATCAGAACATTTTTCTCAGCAAAATATTAATGAGAAGTGAACAGAATACAGAAAGGTAGGACGGTTCCATAATTTTCGCATTTCGACTGTGACTGCAAAATTTCTATTTGCAGTCCTTCCGATAGGGAGATTCACGCTGCTCCTATCCCGAGTCATCGCAATTAAAATTTCAAATCGGCCATCGATGTATGCTAATACGGGATCGACCATCTATGCGCATATATGCCACCCGAGCGTGTACTTTCACGCACACGCGCGAGGGCACACGCGGAAAACGGTATAATAAGCGGTCGAATCGTGCTGGCGTCTCTCGCCCTCCCGCTCTCTTCGGGGTCGACGCTGTATAAATTAATGTGCTCTTATGCTAATCCGTGTTACGACTACGTGCCGGCCTCACGTTCTATGTATATGCGCGCTCTCTCCCTTGCGTTTGCACACGCGACCACACATATTACGCGAGCGTTACCGTAAGCGTCAGCTTAACGTAAAACACGAGGACACGGTTCTACGCTAACCGTAGCGAAATTTTAAAGTTAGTGCACATTTGTATCAATATATTCCACAGCCTTCGCTGGACGATTTATAAGAATTTTTCATTGATAACTTGATTCAAAAACCTTGAGACTTGATATCTTCAAACATTAATTTTCATTGATTATATAGGGTTACCAGCTGTATTTTTTTTAAGAGTACATATACTTTTTGAGGTCGTAAAACTTCTGAACATTAATTAAAATTTTATATTTACAAAATTATAATAAAAATTTTCAATAAAAATTATACTGTAGAAATTTTGTTTTATAAATACACAGAGAAAAGTATTTGTTTGGACTCGAAACTCCAATTTGTGTATTTTATAAAAAATGTGTTGGTATTAACCGAGATACTACCATGTCTCTTGATATTAGCATCTACATAAAGGATTTATTACTCGTCGTGTTTATATCAACACCATTATGATGTGATTAAAAACCCATGGTGTTAAATCCACTTAATATTGGCGTTAATATTAATACCAACATGGTGAGAATTATCTAGATATCGCATGGCGTTAAATCCACACCAATATTTTTTAAAGTGTAGTCTCTTTTTTTGTGATTCAGAGATAACCTTAATTGTAACTCAACAAATCATAGATAAACGATTCAACAAATCAGTGTCTAAAAATTAATTGTTCACGTTGGTTGTAAGTCTGACCTCTGATCGCTCTCAGAATTTCGCGACACCGAGGAAACATAACGACACAATCACTCCGGATATTTCTGAAGATATAGGCAGTAATTCCTTTTTGGGGACACGCGGACGGTTCTTTTTAGGATCTTTTTATCCGCCGTAAAAAGTTTCCCGCGGATATATTCCACCATGTAATAAAAACTTGCTGCTTGACCGCGCCGGCTCCACTGACCTCCGTAGTTTTTCGCCGGCTACTAAACGTCGGGTCAGACGTTCGGGAAATCGTAAGTAAGGAAAACGTTTCCCTAACGTAGAAACGTTGTTCGAAGGGAGGGCCACGATAAAATCCCAGCGATTTTCCCAGCTTCCCTCCCCATTACTACGACTTTCGGAGAGAAGACAGGAAGCAGTTTGACGCGGCGACGATCGGAATGGTATCAATCGTCGAGATAAATCGCGATTACTGAACGCAATGCACGTTACAATTTCCCCTCGGTCTATCAAAGAAAATTATAGAATTCTAATTCCCTGAGAAAATTCTCCCGATGTTTACTGTAACTTTTTCGCAAAATTATTACGATTTACGTCGCTTTCTTAAAAAGCATGAAAAACTCAAGTTAAACAATTATAATTCGAAATTAGATCGACGAGAATAAATTAAGAGAAAAAAATCCTATTTTCGGTTAAAGCGGATCTTAGTGCTTAAATATTCATTGTAAAATTTATACAATAAGGCCATGGCACACATCTTCCATTCGTACCATAAGAATCAGCCAATTAGAATTAAGAGTTCAAAAGAATTCTCACCTGTGATTGGCTGATTCTTATGGTACGTCTTATGGTTACTGTTACGGAAGGTGTGTGCCATGGCCTTATTTATATGTGTGTGTGTGTGTGTGTGTGTATATATACACACCGAATTCTGCAAACCGCGCACTGACATCTTTTTCAATTTTGAAATGCAATTATAAACAAAACTAGAGTAGTAATAATATCTTGAATAAGAATGACTGATTTTCACTCTTTTTTGGAATGAGATTTCACACTTCTAAAGTGAGATACATTTCAAAAAAGGAGTGAAACTTCTTTTCTTTGGAGTGAATCTCACTTAAAAAAAAATGACTAAAAATCTGCCACTCTTATTCAAGAGTGACAGATTTTTCGGTTTTCTTCAATATTTTAATTCCTTTGGCGTGAGATTTCACTTCAAGAAATTTAGAGAGAAGCATCTTAAAAACTATGAATAATTTATTGCACGCGCTCTGCAAAGTCCGGCGCGTTTCACGACGCATCACGATTCTATCAAACCATGCGAAACACTGGGTAGCCGCCATTTATTATCGACGTTGCTCCGAGAAGCGGCAGAAGGAAAAACCATCGGGACCTCGCTCGCTCGCGCACCGGCACTAACTTTTTTTCATATATCATCGAGAGTTGTCAACGCTTATGGTACAGTCGCTATTTACGGACGGACGTCGTGCAAAAACATTTGGCACGGACAAATCGAGACAACCATGCAGTTCAACAAATTTTCTTCATCGCGAGTTTAGAAATACATGAGAGGGTATAGAGGCGGAGAAGGCTTTTCTTCAGTTGCGTCTTCTTGCACGTAACGAGGAGCGGGTAAATGAATAAAAAAGAGCAAAAGCAAAACGCGCGCAATCGTCGCACAAAACGAGAAACCGCGGTTGCGGAAGAAGTTAACTTGGAACGATGTCAAGAAGTGGGGCCTTAGCCACGTATTGCCGCGTCTCGAGGTACTCGATGTTGGGACCCAACAGACTACGGGAACACGTTTTCCTCCCCTAAATCCAAATCGCGACGGAAGAATAACTTCGCCTCGATGATATTGAGCGGCGTTAAGTCGCTCTCGCGCCTTGCACGTTTTTCCACGGAGGAGCTGTTCGTTCCGGCGACGACGGAAACGTAGAAACCGGAAACGCGACTATTCCTCCAACGGGAAGTATCACTTTCCTGTTTACACGGCGAGTATGCCAGATTTCTTTCTTTCTACCGATATCGCGAGAAACGGGAGAGAAATTTATTGGCTAAAAGCAAAAATTTTTGACACCTGATACGTCGAATTTATTCGAACGTCAAAATAATAATAAACTAGAAGAATTATATACTTATTTCTACATTAATAAAAAGATTAAAAATATTTCTAATCAATAATCTTTTTCGTATATTTAGAAGAAATGCCATTTTGTTATTTTTAATTCCCATATTTGTCAGAATATAATCAATCCATTTCTATAGTTAATTTTAAAGCTTAGCAATGTGTTCATATTAACTTATTTATTTAATAAATAATAAACTAAATTTGAATTTTAATATATTTTTTAATTAAATTGTTTAACTCCATTGTTTTAATTAAATTAACGACATATAAAGTATGCTTTAAAAAACACGTGTGTGGATTTAACTTTTTACACCATTAAATTCATAATATCAAATTATGCTCTATTTTAATCATTTCTATAGGTCGCCATTGCTCCTATTTAATATGTCGTTAACTGAAACAATGAAGTTACATAATTTAACTGAAAATATATTAAATTTGATTCAAATTTAGTTTATTATTTACTAAGTGCATACGTTAATATGGATATTATTTATGTTGAAACTAATCACGGAAATGGATTGATTCCATTTGACACATACGGAAATTAAATGTAACAAAATGTTATTTAACTCAAGGAATTGGATTGCAATTGGTTACGTTCAGCAGAGAAAACTAATCAGTTAGTGCTTAGTGATTCTTGAATATGATTGGTTCTTACACTTAGATCCAACAAACAGCTAACGGTAAGAACTAAACATATTAAAGAATCGCTAAGCGCTAACTGATTAGTTTTCTCTGCTCTTTTGATGTCTAACAGTGTCATTTAAATTTATATCATATTATAGTATTGATAGAAATACCAATACAGTGAGAATTATATAGACATCACATGGTATTAAATCCATACTTTTTAGAATGTAGCAGTGGCGACCTAGAGATAATTAAAGAAAACTCAAATTGGTGTAATTTGGTATAATTTGACATTATGAATTTAAGGCATCACAGATACGTATCTTGCTATTATAGTATTGCAAATACGTATCTTGCTATTGTGAAAAAAAGGAATATTTTTACGCAACTACCTATTCTTTTCTTGATTGAGTAATCGCTAAACGACCGTTCTGTCTCTGATCACTGTCGACGTAACCTTGTTAGTCAAGAACGACGTGAGTTCCGCATTTTTGAGAAAATCACCGTCGTAATTGGTCGACGCCGATAACGAGATTAGTCTCGACCGCCAATCGTCCTATATGCCGGTACCTGACTGTAGAACGAAGAACATCGATCGCTGTTGCTACGCACACGTCTGCGCGTCGTCGCACAAGTCTCGTTCCACGTAGGAAAATAAAGAAATATTAACATCGGAATATATAAGATTGACAAGATAAACGTATCTATAATCAATCGACAGAATCTGAACATTTAATTAATTTGTATGAACGCAAGCAGATGCATTTGGCCTGAAAAAACACCAGTTGTTTTGTCGTGTAGAAATTTCACGGATTATTTTCACATTGATACATCGTTGGAACGTATTTCTGATCGTGGCGAAAATTCGTAGTCTAAGAATTGGTCGGAAAGGAGCAGGGGAAACACGTTGCTTGGAAAGGTGGAAAACTCTAAGATTGATGGCGGCGCGGCTCCACTGACGGCCGAGTCGCAGGGTAAAACGCGAAGATACTGTTTGAAAATCAATGGCGCCGAGTGTCGCGAAAAAACAACCAAGTTAGTCGGCGGAGTGTCTCGGGGCGGTCGCTGAAGAGTGACTCGGCGAAACCGAGGCTTCGTTCCATCACAGTCACCGAAGTCAACCTCGTGGGAGGAAAAGGAGACCGGTTTTTTTTTTTCTCCAGGGGAAGCATCGACTTCCAACAAGCGCGAGGCATATATCATATCTTACCCACTTTCGTGACTTAGATCGAAGCTTCTTTCGCGTTGCTCTCGGTGCAGTAATTTTAGATGAAAAATCGGATATGGTAGAAAAAGATTAGCGCAAACAAGGAACTTGGTAAAAATGTTGCCGAATGTGCTCGAGAACTCATCGAGGATCTAACATAATACGAAAAACGTTGTCACTAGCCAAAATAAATTCGCAAGAGCTGCAATTTTGTCTTCGCGACTTAAAACAAAAATAACATACCTACACTCGCTATCATTTTGCTGATACAACAGCCACAATTTATCTTTGACACTGCGGACATTTTTGGCAGTGTCCAGTGAAAGACGATCCAAGCATTCGATATAATACATATCATAAGTCACTCGCTCAAATATACTGTTTCGTATTTAACCCGGAAGTAATGATTTTTTTCACGTAAATAATCACCTACTTTTATTCCAATTAATATCACTATTATTAACAATTATATTGTATATTGTTTTCCGATTTATTAGCATTTGAAAATATTATGGATATGTATTTAATCATAATTTTCTAAGAAAAATAAGTAGAAACTAAACAAATATTAAACGAATGATAAGCACGTTGAGTAGCTTATCCTACTTTTAAAAAATTAAGATGATAATTTATCTAATGCTTTTTTATTGCAGATTTTCGATGGAATTGCATATATTTCAAGGTATACATAAAGAATAATTATTAAAAAAAGAAAAAATACATTAAACAATATCCATGCAAAACAATATTTTACAATTCATACTTTTCGTCACTGGTGTGTAAAAATACCACAAGCGACTAAAAATTGACTTAAATTAACCAGGTTCCCAGGTTAATTTTAAAACTAAAATTTCCGCAAAATCAGAAAGATCGTTGCCGCGCTACGCAATGCGCTTCAGGGCGCGAGAATATCAGGGATTGCATTCCGAGCAGATGCGTCGTAATTTGTTGAGAGTATGGAGAACATGTAGCTCGTAGCTCGCGGGAGCGAGTCGGAGATGGGGAGAACGCCCGGGGCTAATTAACTGTATAATTAATCGAGCGAGCGAACGAACGAGCACTCGGGCGTAAGTAGCTCTAGGGCTGTCAGACGCAGAAGAGCCGCCGTCTGACCGATGTCTCCCTGTCGGCTTCCTCATCCTGCCGCGCTTCGCTTTGAGCCTTTGTCACGAATCCCATGAATCGGGAACTCCTCGAAACAATCACGCCATCCCGTGAATCGGAGCTTCGGGGTGTTTTCACGTCATGCTGCACGACGATTCAGCGCGATTGCGACATATCACACGCACGGAATGATATTCTGAAGTTATCAGCATTAATGGACATCACAGATATCGGGAATATCAATAGATTTCAAATTGAAAAGAATAGAATTCGGAAGGAGAATTCGGTAAGCTGAAGATCTTTACGAAATAAATATCTCGCTTTCTACATCCCTTTCCTCCTCATCAGAAGAAAAACCGGTTGCTGTATTTATTCCAAGTCGGGTGTGAAGAGTAATCCTAAAGAAACATACTGAAGAAAGCACCATCGAGAAAAACATTCTTTCTCTCGTTGAATAAGGCAGTTTAGATTCGACGCGTGAAGAGGGAAGATGGTAAAGAGGGGAATGAACACGTGTAGGTGCTAAATCGAAAACGGGGAGAGGCCAACAATGGGCGAGGACACGTAGAAGGAAGAAAAAGTAGGCGATGGAAAATGGAGGGAAAGGGGGGGGAACGCATTTCATCTGGTGCGTTCCCTTTAATTAAGGCGAGCCAACTTATTAGCTCGCCACACACCGAAGATAGTCTCGCAGAAATTAATTGAAGCCCATTTTCCTGTATTAGTAATTCATTTGCCAGCTATAAATGCTGCGGCATTATTAACTTTTTATTCCTCGTATAACGGCGATACTTTTGATTTACAATGCTTGACGCTAAAATTAACGGGAGATAAATTTTTCAATTTCTCATAGGCTCAAGGAGAACAGGTTCCAAATAAAAAATTAATCCCTTGAAACTCCAGCTGGTACATACATATGACCTGTATCGACCGCACATCAGGGGTTGTTCTAAATAGAAGGAGATGCCGAGAGAAGAGAAGGGCAGATGAAGGCAACAAATGGAAAAGCAATAAATAGATATGCAAATTAGAAAAAGAGCTCCGATTACATGGAGTGCATTATCGGATAGATTATTCGGCTTTTCAAAGAGAAACTGCACGCGTAGAATGAATAACTGCGAGAATACCGAGCCGGAGAGGGAATGGAGCAAGGTGTATAAAAGGGAGAGGGATATATATATATATGTGTGTATGTATATATAGAAGAGCACAGCACTAACAAAAGAGAAGGGAAACGGATGCTACTGCTACTGCCAGGCTAAGCCGATTCTGCGTATCTCTTGCAATTTGCAAATGAGCGACGAAATCGGATAACCCACCTCTAACTTCAACCAATTTTCAAATGCCATTCCCGTGCCTTCGAGAAGTACACCCTCGTGTACATGCCGCCGGGCATATGGAGAACGATCGATATCGTACATATGTATGCATCTACAAAGCATATATACATATATGTACATATAAACATATATATTGTATATATTGCCTATATAATATATATGTATATTTTTCAGAAAGAGCGATCCACATCTAAAAGCAATTCTGGATGTGCTATATATTTACAGTAGCGATCAAAAATCTCGAAATAAAAGTTCAAAACTATACAGTGTATACCAATAGTGACACTACACTATTGCACTGATAGATATCAAAGCAATAGTAACCCAATCCTTTGAGTTAAAAATAACATTTTGTTATTTTTAACTTCTATCAAACTGTATATGTATAAATCAATCCATTTCTGCAGTTAGTTTCAAAGTAGGCAACGTCCATATTAATGCATTTAGTAAATAATAACCTATATTTGAATCAAATTTAATATATTTTCTTGATTTAAATTGTTTAAGTACTTCATTGTTTTAGTTAAATTAACAACATATTAAGTACGAACAGTGACATCTTACAAAAATTATTAAAAATAACTCGAATGAGGTATAATTTGACATTATGAATTTAACAGTGTCTTTTAAAAATATATTTAATATATTTATAAAAGACTATAAAATGTCGACATAAGTTCTAATATTCTTACACAGTTAAAGCATAAGACGTGCTAAAATTATCCTTCAAAGCGTAAAAAGCACCGAAATTACGCTTCTTCTAGCGTGTTCTGCTTGGACATTTTTCAATCGAGTTTTCCAACTCATCCAACTTTTGACTCAATCGTTTCGTCTCCGATAATTCCGAGATAATCAAAGGAAAACGGATCGTTAGCCTTTTCTCGAGGGAAAATCGGCGATGGGCAGCTGCCAGGATCATACCGCACTATGCGAAAGCGACACGTGAGGTAGCAACGTGTCAGTATTATTCTCGCGTCTCGAGCGTATCGCTCATTGTGCGTGCTGCGTGCGGATCGTCGTGGCATCGCGGATACGTGTGCGTATTCCGCTGTCAGCTGTCGCTCACAATAGAGACGCTCCGCCAAAAACGGAGGCCTATTGTTAAGCTCTAATTGGCGTGCGCAATCCACGACAATACTAGGCTTTCTCCTCCCCCCTTCCCGTCCACCCTCTTCCACGCTCTACCTCGATCGATCGTTCGATCGATAAGCACACTCGTTCCGCGTTCATCACCTGTCTAGTTATTTATTTATCTATTCCTCTCATCAACCGCGCAGCCAATAATAGAGAGAACTAAACATGACGCAGTCATCTGATTACAACGCTGTCACTAGAATAATTAATCTAATTATTCTAATATATATATATATAAGATATTTTAGATCAACGATATCATGCTTTATTTATGAGCGCTTTGATTAATACGGAATCACTTTGTGCTTAATAAAAATTTCATAACAGAAGACTTCCTCACGTTTAATTACGTATGACGCAAATATAATTGGTAATTCATTATTCCTAACGAGAAAAATATCAAGCTTAAGTTCATTAAAAAAATCTTTGAAGAGATATAAAATAACTGGCTAAATATGTAATACTCCGCATAACGTAAACGAATTAAATAAAACAAGTAGAAAGACTAAAGGAAAATATAATAATCGACACGAATTCTATCTGCTATTCATAAATATATCATTATTAAATCACCATTCGCCAAAACGAGCCGTAAAAATATTTCAGCACAGTAGCAATCGATCTCGTATAAGTCAGTCGACGCCTTCTAATCTACACTCGATGGATAAAATAAATTTCGGTGGTTGTCGGTTGTCCGTAAAACCGACCCGCCCACGCGACCAAGCACGAACAGACCGATGAGAAAATATCGATTATAGATTTTCGTGGATGACGTAAGTTCGCCCCGTAGCATCGTTAGTGCTTGTATCGTAATCAGCAGGGTCGTTTTTCGGGTGTTGGAGCTGAAAAATACGGCTGAAATTTACTATTAAAGGAGGGTTAGTCGTGTCTAAAAAAAAAAAGGATCGTTGCCGCGCCCCTTCGAAAGTCGAACTTGATGGCCGAGAACAAGCCGATACGCACTTGCGTGTGCAAGCTGAATACACGCGCAGTCGATTTCATCATAATTCCGCGTGTCTGCAAACGAACGATAATTATCAACAAAATCGCCGTAAATTACGCTTTGAGAATGGACGTTAGCGCAACGGTTTATTGCTAATATTTTCCCGGACGAGAGACAGGCTAATAGGCACGTTCACGATGAAACGCTACGCCGTCGGAATAATTGAAAAGGAAACGAAACGGAAAAAAGAAAAAAGTAAATAAATAAGCGTTTCCCGTTGTAATAAAAAAAATAAAATATAAATACAATGTCGCCCGGAATCGCATTATAACGGTGATTTAAGTTGCACGTCGAGGATTTTTTCTTTCTCGCCAAAAGTCCACAGACAAGACAAGAAAACGCCGCTTCCGACTATGTTCGCGAGAATTCCGTATCTTTCGTCCGGATGAAAACCAGTCGTTTGTCTCTGGCGCGATGAGATTACGAAAGTTTCGTTAGAAATTTCCATAAACGGATTAACTCCGTTAACGCCGCGACGAAATTTAAGGGAATAGGTGAAGGAGTTGAACAGTGTGTTGAAAAGATCGATTTTTTTTTAGTTTCTTCCGTATTATAAAAATCAACTTTTGGAACTCTACCTTAAATTCCACTTGTTAAATTCATAATGTCAAGTTATACTCGATTTGAATTATTTTTAATCATTTCTATAAATCGCCCATATCACTACCTCTATCCAATATGTCATTAATCGTAAGACAAAGTTAAATAATTTAACACAAGGAATGTATCAAATTTGACTAACATTTAATTAATGAATAATGTTTACTTTAAAATTAAGCACACTAAGAAATGGATTTACATTTTGATATACATAGAAGTCAAAATCAATTAAGAGAAATAAATTTATTCTCGGTCAAAGTGGATTTTAATGCTTGAACTCACAGAGTGAATTTATATACATATCCATTTCTGCAAACCGCGCGCTAAAATCTTTTTCGATCTTAAAACTTAATCATGAACAGTACTAAAATAGTAATATCACATATTAAATTGATAAATAATAATTTAATAATTTTTTATGCTAATAAGCATTTTAAAAATTAATCAATTTTAATAATTTGATGTTAATCTAAGCATTTAAGAACTATAAATAATTTAATTTATTGCAAAAAATATTGCTTCAGTAGGGATTCAAACCCGAATCTCTCATATTCCATGTGAATATTCTCATCATTTAATGGAAATTAAAAATATTGATATGTTATTTAACTCAAAAGATTACCATTATTCCTTTGATATCTAACAGTGTAAAGTTAAGACAAATAATATATCTGTATTTCACCCAATGTTGAAAGTATAAAATAATTTTCTAATTAATATCTGTGTATTTACACGAAAAATATCTAAGTAACTTAAAACATAAATCCGTAGAAGTGAAAAAATTAATCAAAACAGTGTGAATTTATGTATACTCCTCAACGTCGTAAATCGATACATTTTTGCGAATTCAATGATTTATACCAGCAAACTCGCTGAACCGGCTTCATCGTAAAAGACGAGCGATTATATTAACTGAATTTGTTAACTGGCCGTCGCAACACGTTCTTCGCCGCCCAAACCCATTCAGAGAAACCGGTCCAGCAACGAATCCATCGACACAAATGGACCTCAAAACGTTCGCGCACGCGGATGAGATCCTTTCAGCGATGACACGTAAAGGGTCGTTGTACCGAGTACTGACTTCGCGCTACGAATAGCGGTGCTGACAGCTGACGCGTGTTCGTCGCGTGCAGCACACAATAAAAGCAGCTGTGTTTCTGCGAGTGTTATGCTGTCGCCGTTATTACTCGCGCGCGCACACGATGCAAGGAGACATTATCAATATGCGACTAACAAGTCGACGTCGTGGAAGAAAATTCTCTCTAGTTAAATAAAACGTAATGGCATGAGGGAGATTGACGGGACCTGCACAAAAACGAGATCTGTGATTTGCATCTACAATTTGCAAGACCATCTCAAACACGTCATTTCTAAAACATAAACCAAAGCGTACGATTTTGTTGAAATATCTAAAAATTTAGCTATTATAGATACAAATTTAAAGATAATTTTGTTAGACTATCAAAATAATTATGTACACTGAAAAAAAAATACTAAATTCCAATAAATATTTCTTTGAATAATGCCAGTGGAACATTTATTAAACGTAAACATATATTTATTTTATACAAGAATCATTAATTTAACTATTATTTTTTATTCAGCAAATATTTATTAGTCGTATAAAAATAAATAAATGTTATATTAATACTATTCAATTATTTATTAAAATTTAGTACTCTCTCTCTCCCTCTCCCCCTCTCTCTCTCTCTCTCTCTCTCTCTCTCGTTGCTAAAAACTTGCAGCGATTTGTCATTGGTGTTTAAGCGTTCTACACTGAAAAAATGTACTTTTAATAAATATTTATTATTTTGAATAGTAGATATCGATTAAACATTTACTTACATGTATACTTAAATGTAAATACATGTATACTTAATTAAAAAATAATAATTAAATCAAATTAATGGTTTTTGTACCAAATAAACACATCTTTATATTTAGTTGGTACTATTCAGATAAGTTATTTATCAAAATTTAATAGGGGAAAGTTCTCAGCTGCAATTAGACGGCGTCTATAACCAGTATAACCGGATCAATACCGGGTGATTTATTTTAATCCTAACAGGTAAATATTTCGAAAATTATTAATGATACAAAAAAATATTTCAGACAAAAGTTATATGGTTCGGAGGGGGATATAAGGTGGTACCATTTTACCTGGACAACCTCCGTAATACATTTTGAGATAATGTTAATGCCGGGAAGTATACTGTAAATTTCAAGTCTTTTAACTTGAAAAGCACTTAATGAAAAACAACTTCATTATAGTATTTTAAAAAGCTCTCGAAGTAAGCTACAAGAATATGCAACAAAAGTGGAAGTTTCCATTTAAGAAGTTGAAGATGACCTTCATATGTCCTTCAAACAAAGACTATCCAAGGTTAAACTAATGATATCATCTTATGTCCCCCACCGAATCATACAATTTTTATCTGAAACATTTTTCCGTATCTTCTATATTTTTCGAGATATTTGCCTGTTAAGATTCAAATGAATCACCCGGTATATCAAAAATGAAAAATGTTCGTAGCAAGCATGGACATTTACACAACACCCTTAATCGGATTTAATAACATCTGTAGTTATGAAACTGACCAATCATAGCTATTCCTGTGAAGAATGGAATGACTATGATTGGCCAGTTTCATAACTATATATGAAATACTGGTTATTAAACCCGATTAAGGGTGCAAATGTAGTCATGGTTCAACTCATTTGTTTGGAAGATACGCGGGGAACGTGCGCCGTTCATCAATCTGCAGCCATCAGCCGGTGAGAGCGATTGTTGTATTTAGAGCGCATTTTTTGTCGCGTCACAGGTAGTTTTATAAGTAATAAGTCTTTAAACAGAAGAGGTGTCGCTTCGTGGGCAAGTAAGATTGTTCTTTGGTATGTATACTAACAATAAATTTGACTTACACAATTAGTTTTCCAAGTGTCATGAATTCATCGACTTTTTGTTTGATTTCAAATGTATTAAGAGTCCCTGTATCCGAACATTATAGAAAAATGGACACATATATTTATTATTTGTTACAGATTCCCTTTCTGAACATGAAAATAAAGAATAAAACTGTGCAGAGTATACATAAAATGAAGATCGCGATAAATAAGGGACTATCAGGTGAATTATTATTTCAGAAATCTTCCAAAAGATGCGCGGTATCAAAAAGTACACTATGTTGCACCGTAAAAATCATAAAACAAAATGATGAAGTCAATCTTTGTTCCAAATCAAGATGTAAAAAGACATTTGATGAATTTTACGAATTATTGTTAAAAGAATACGTCGTGAATTTGTCAAATAGATGCATGCCTCTAACTAAAAAAAATTTCTCGAGCTTGCATTTGATTTAGCTGAGTCACTAAAAATAAATCACAGATTTAATAAAGAAAAAAAAACGGCCGGGAAACACTTTTATTATAATTTTTTAAAAAGACATACAGGTTTCAGTCTTAGAACTCTGGAACCAGACAGTTTATTGCGTTCTGTTAGCTTTAACAGACCTGAGTAAAACTGTTTTACGAAAATCTTCAATGACTCTACAAGAAATATATTATTGAAGCATCTGATATATTCAACTGTGACGAAACAGGACTTAGTATTGCACATAAGCAGCAGAAAGTGTTATCTGTGACGGGTATCTGGCAAGTGAGGAACTTCACTTCAGCGGAACGTGGAAAAAACATCACGGTTATGTTCTATATGAGTGCGGCTGAATTGTTCTTGCCACTGTTTTTTATTTTTCGAAAAATCTCTGAGCAACTAATGATGAAAGACACTGCACCACCTCAAAGCGTAGCTATAGCATGGCCAAATAGTTGAATGAATGGCAAGCTCTTCGTAATGGCTTCAACATTTCATAAAATTCTCTAAACCAACGGCACAAAAACCTATTTTGTTAATTCTTGATGATCACTGCAGTCATTTAATTGTCACAAATTTTGCAAAAAAAATATACACATACTAAGCACATCTCCCCATACGACACACAAGCTTCAGCCTTTAAATAGAGTATTTATGAAGTCTTTTAAAAATTCTTATTACAAAGTCTGCGCTTTATGGATGAAAGCTAATGCCGGAGCAAGAATATCGGAATATAGAATAGTCAGCTTCGTAGCGAAGTCGTTTAATCAAATTGCTCGCTTACAGATTGCTACATTTGGATTTCAGTGCATGGGAATCCATTCATACAATCCAAACATTTTCACAGATTTGGATTTTCTTCCTTCAGAAATAACAAATATTCCTACAGAACACATAATCCATAAACTGGAAATCTTTTGAACTTTCCTACTAAATCATCGACATCAAGTAGCATGTTGCCACAACCTTTCAAGACTCCAGGACCTTCAGCAGCAAAAATTAAAAATCACATAAAAGAACTGTCATTATTACCCAATGCAACCGCCAAACATTTAATATCAAGAAAGAGAAGATCGAAAAAAAGGATAATTTTAACGTTAAGTCTCTACCAAAAAAAGTTCGTGAAGAAAAAGAAAACGTGAAATAGAAGAAATCAATCAAAACCGTCTTCTAACGAGCACGAGAATTCTAAAAGAAAAAAGACTTATGATAGACCTAAAGTAAAAAATAGTCATTAAATTGTCCAAAATATGAAGGAAAAAACAACATGTATAATTTGTCTCGAAGACAACGAGGAAGGTTGGATCCAGTGCTGTAGCTGTATGGAATGCGAGCACGGAGCATGTGCGGATATGCGGATGAATCCAAATAGAAATATATATTTCTGATATTCGATGCGAATTATGTTAATAATATTTTTAGTATTTTTAGATATGTTCAATTATAGGGGACCTTTTCTAAAACTGTGATTCAAAGTGACTGTAAAAAATACCTGTTAATGTTTATTTCTATTTTATTGTAAATCGTCAAAACTTTTTATATTCATATAAAATATGTCAAATTTGATTTAAAATTAAAACATATAGATTTAATTGTTTTGTTCTTATTCAATTTTCAAAAAACCTTAAGTGTTCGGTACTAGGATTTCTCCCTACATCTTTTCAGTATATATAATTATTTTGATGATCTAACAAAATTATTTTCAGATATGTATCTATATTATCTGTAGCTAAATTTTTAAGTTTATTTTAGCAAAACCTTTTTTTCTATGTGCGCTACAAGAATCCTACTTTGTCACTGCAATTTATAAACTTAAGATATTAATTATTTTGATTGTGTGTGTGTGTGTGTGTGTGTGTGTGTGTGTGTGTGTGTGTAGTACTGACAATGAGTATATTATTTAAGGATAAAACATCAATAATTCTTTTGCAGATTTTTCAGAAAAAATATCGTATGTGTATGAAGAAACGACCGCACGTTTTCTGAGATTAATTTTATCGATCTAGAATACAAATACGTGAATTTGGTGATTGTGCGTGCGCGTAAAATAGAGGAAGGAAGAAATAAGAAGATCGAGTAGATAAGAAAAACCTAGCGTTCTATTTCTCTCTCTCTTTCTCCCCATCTGCCCATCAGTGAAGAAAGAGAGCTGGACTTCTCAGGGACTAATAGTGCACGAAGGGTCGTCTCAGGAAGGCATTACGAGAAAAAGAGCGCCATTAAAGGCGAGTTTAGGGGAGAGAAACGACTTTAAGTGCACGCTTAACCATACCTGTGTTAGTTGTTAAGCCAGCGGTTAAACCTTTTCGTTTCTGCTCGAGAGAAGAAAGAATGATGATAATAGCGGAGGAGGCGCAACAGCAAAAAGTACATAAATACACATTCATCAGTCATTATCCGAAATTCCGATTCTAACGACGTAGTGTCATTTCGCGAATAATTTCGAAAAGTTACGAGCGTGTTTATAACTGATTATCACCAGCGACCGAGTATTTTCATTAAATAAAAGATCAATTCTGAATTTCTCGAAGAATCTCGCTCGCACGGGGATGTCCCGTGTATTTACGGTTATCCTATGTACGCGGTATAACTACTTTTTTATATCGGCGATATCCGCGGGCGAACTCGCGCGAGCCAGAGGCTCCTCGCTTCGTCCGCTCGGAAAATAAACCGGTGCGCAAGCTTATCGTATTTCACAAGGAATTTAACCCGTTTCTCTACTACGGATGTGAGTACGCGCGCACATGCAAGAATTTACTCTCTATAATACAGCGGACCATGCGATAAAACATCGGCGACGATGACACTTCTCCGGCTCTCGGTGCGCTGCGGAGCTCATTTTTCACATGCACCAACATCGTCGTCTGTTGCGCGATCCGGTGCACAGCGCGTAACGATTTACCCAACCTGTCTCACTGGAATATTTCGTTGCTCTGAGTATCGTAAGATAAATGAGATCGCATCAGGGAAAGCTACTCGTTAAACAAAAAAACAATAAATTAAATTAAATTTGAAGATATATGCAGTATTACATCCCTATCTATAAAGTCTATACAGGACGATCTGTAAAAAAAAAGTCGATTTTACTAAATTGATTAAGGTATTTAAAAAAAAACGCTATTTTATTAATGATAGCTATCATTCATTTTGCGCTTATATTAAATTGTTTCAACAGAAAAAGCAGCTTTGCAACTGTTGTAAGATTCTTTAATATAATTAGTTTATACATTTAAATTCTGTGAAAAACTAAAGGCAAGGACTAATCATATCGAAGAATCTTAACATATACAATAGTTAAAAGCAGCTATTTATTATCTATTGCTATCCGTAATATATTTATTTTCCTTTAAATGCTCTAAAACCAAGAAAATTAGGATATGATAAATACAAGATAGTCCCAAAGAGAAACGTATTTTATGATCATTATTATAAATATCTCAGTTTTTCATTCTACTTCAATACAAAGAGTTATGCCTATTAATATAGTTTGATTTCGTTGTGTACTCGCATACGATTTCCTCGTACGCCAGCGGAGACGTGCCGAGAGGTTTCCCTTTTTCTATATCTGACACTCTCGTTTGAGGCAAGCCTCGTTAAGTGCCTCGATAACTCCGCCGCGCGAGAACAAGCGAGCTCATGATTGAGCGCGGCGAGGAAGAACCAGTTTACTGACACGGAGTATCCACCTCGATTTCCATTCATCGGTTAGAGGGAGGAAGAGAGAAAGAGAGAGAAAGAGAGATGATCGGTCTTGGTTACCGGCAACGGAAGGTCCGCCCTCGTTGCCGCGGCTAATCTAACGCTTCCAGACGATGG
>NW_017257883.1:399301-443624 GCF_001594055.1 Mycetomoellerius zeteki | reverse complement strand
CGGCCAGGTCGCCGATGGGATGGACCACCTCACTCCGCGCTTCAACAACGAGAGCTCTTTCGCTAGCTTTCCAGCTTTTTCGGTCGTTGGACGGTTTCGTCGTTAATTGCGAGGAAGGGTGAAACTGGAGAATCACTTGCGTGATGCCCGACAATGGCAATGAATAGCGAGGGTGAATATATCTCTTTTGAATACGACTAGATGATTATAAAGGAATATTTATGATTTTAAAAAAAGAGGAAAATAGGTAATATAGAAATGTGAATAAGACTAAAGTAATACAAAATAGCGCGTACGATTTGGATAAAATATTATTTGATTAACATTAATTTAGTTATTTCTTTTCACAAAAATTTTATTCAAGTAAAAATTTTATTAAGTTTTGATATGTTGCCATTTTAAGATAAAATTACATGGAACAATATGAACATTCAACAGAAATTTGATATAATCTCAAAAGTTAGTTTGGTTATCCTCATCCTCCGTCAGCAACACGAAATTTTAACTCTTCCGTCAGCAATATGAGTCATCGAGAAACAGAACAAAATTTTTTTATTACTCCGAATTATATAAAAATCTGAAAAAAAATTCTGATATACTTGTCAAAGTTTTAACAAATTTTTACCATTATAGAAGTCGGATTGTATTTTACATATTTTTTTACAGATTTACCTAAATTAACCTATTAGAATTCACAATTAAAATATTGATGGTGCCTTTAAAGATCCTATACTGTTAACGGAGGGTTAAGCTTTTAAACGATGGAAGTGAAAAAACGGAAAAGAGAAAACGGGAGAAAGAATGGACCACCAGATTCGAATCAGCGATCGGTTCAGCTTTCAGCTCGGCTCTCGCGAAAAGAATCCAATTCTCGATGCAGAAGCGTCTAATTATCGGATCGTTCTTTTTGCGAGAACGGAAACCTTTGCGCGCCCGCGTATCGCGCTTTGCTCACGGATCATCAGTCACGGTTGTTTGCCGCGGAAAACCGTCAGTCAACCCTTTTTTCCCGTCGCCGTCGACGTCTCTCCGCCCTCGGCTTTCCACTCTGGAGAATCGTCTTCCGACTCTCGCAAGCGGGGCGGTTCTACGTAAAAAGCTCCTTTCGCGCGAGGCAACCGCGACATCGCGACGTCGCCGTTCTCAGGCATCGTTGTCGTCGTCGCCGAGAGTCGATAATAAATGCAGAGCGATCGCTAGCGCGTCTAGCAGCTAACGACCGGAGTTCCAGCCCTTCTATGTAAATCAGCCGTCGTTATCTTTCGTAACGGCGCCGTATCTACTCCGTTAACGTTCCCCGTGAGATACAAGATACCCCACCCCGTTCTCGTTTACGCCCGAAACTTCGATTACGACGGAAGCTGCGGAAAACTTCGTGAATGGACCAAAAGCGTGGCCCAAAGTTACGGTCCGGGGGGCCCTAGGAATCGGATGAGACGATAAACAGAACAATGGAGGTCTCCGGGTTCCGTGACAGGACACTGATCTTATACAGCGCGTGACTGGAGACAAAGTACACCAAGTATCTCTTCGTACAGCCGATGTACACCGCACAATGTATACCCCCGACTATCGCAGACAATTTACTTGCACAAACCGTTATATCGAATTACATTTACACCACCCAACGCGCGTTTATTATAGTGCAATCGAGTGACAAGCCTGGTAATACAGCACCCAAAAAAAAAACATTTAAAAAACAGAAGTTATAATTTAAATACAAATACCGAGCAATCATTATTGATCGTTTTTACTTTTTTAGATTAATATTATTAATATTATTTTTCTTGTGTAAAAGATAGGATTCTAAAATATTTTGACTTTTCAATAATTATCCTTTAAACAAATTAATTATAAAACAAACGAGCGCATACAATGTTATTTATTAATTATTATTTAATATTAGGGTAATATACCAAATATCTAGACGTTTCGACTCACAGTCTTCTTCAATATATAAATTCAAAAAAGCCTATTCTAATATACATAATTACTGTTGTATATCGGAAAAAAGAAGAAATCCATGTCAGTTTTAATGTGATTTTATCTGATGGTGATAATAAACCATGTCCGTTATAGATGTCCAATTTTTAAAATTGTTCAAAGACAGAAATGCTCGTTTAACGACAAAGATCACGTTCAGTCCTATAGTGTAAGTTTAATGTCAAAATAATTAATCTGAATCGAATTTATAATTAAAATATTAAAAAAACTTTTTTCAAACCAACATTCGTACAAACACGAACAAAGAAATAAAACAAGATTTACATTAAAGATGTAAACAATTTTAACAAATTTTCCGATATGTTTTTAGATAATAATAGTACCGCTCAATACTCTGTATTGAGTTAACCTTTATATACTGATTATATAATGAATTATCCTTTATATACTGATGAAATATTTGGTTTTTCATCATTTCTCTTATTTTCATAGTAATTTATTCGCTTGGTCTTTTTAGTGAGCAAGAAACGTTTACTTCTATTGTTAATAAGTAAAGTGTATTTAAAAGAACTAAGAGTTTAAAAAATAAATCTACATATTTATATAAACTCGGAAACGCTCCTGAGATACACACATAATGCAAGAAAAATATATATTCCACGCAATGAGAATAGAGACAAACGAGTCGGGAAAATCGGCGATAATGAAGATAACGACGTCCGTATCTAAAAACGCAACGCCGTGCTTTGTGCGACGGGCACATTAACGCTAATATCGCACGCCATAATTTATGTCTTGCGAAATGCGTTCTTTATGACCGCACAGAAACAGGGCGGAAAAGGGAGGGCATAGTAAACGCAGAGTAACGTGAGCGGTGATCATCTTTCTTGGCAAAGTGTAAGTAACGCGTAAGTAATGCCGGCCAAGAACAATTGTGATCGTTAACGTCGCAGCAATGAAAGCGGCCACCACTCTTGGTTCTCCTACAGAAACTCGCGGTAAAAGACATCATGCATGTAAATATATCACCATGAAATCAGACTATTACGTAACTAATTACGAATATACATATCGCAACTAGTGATTACCTTGAATCCAATTCGCTTCCTGCGACCGTACCATTATCGGCTGATCGAAATTATCCATCGGCCCGTTCCCGGTGCGCGTTCGCGCACGGATGATATTACGTGTAAATCGAGATTGACAGCGTCAAGGCTCTGTGACGTCGATCAGGTTGACGGGCGGCGGGAGAATGCCCTGAGGATTAGCTATCCCATTACATAATCTCATTGTCTAGCGCGGGTATCATTGCATGATATCTCAAAAAAGATTGTGGCAAATAGCGAAATATGTGTGTATTGTAATGCGAAAAGATCAACTCAGAAATAAATGAAATTCAATCTCTTCTTAGCCTTAAGCTGCACTCGCTTTGTGCGCTCACACCCTACGAGTATAAGCTTCATTCTATCTTTATTGTTCATTACGCACAAAAGGAAGAGAGAATGAAGCTTATACAGCGCGTTAGCCCAAAACTAGTGCAGTCTTATACCCATCTCCAGCAATGTATTATAGATTAACTTTAATCTTGGTTCAATCTCATCCTTTTCTAATTTTTAGAACTAGAAAAAATTAAGAGTAATAAATTAAACCGAGATTAAAATTAATCTACATTGATGAAAACGGGCGTCAGTCTTTTCCAACCTCCTCTGTCTTTCTTTCTTTCTTTCCTTCTCTTTCTCTTTCCTCGATAGCAGTCTTGTTATCAAATATTTTGCTAAATTAACACTCCTGCTAACTCCTGATATTGGAAAAACTAACACGGCGCTCGCGATATTTTTCCAGAGATTTCTACGATTGGCCATTTCCTTCGAAACTTAACGGCACACTGCGGATCACGTGTTAATGCAATTACCGTACTTACGATAAATTTACAGAGGAAAGTAAAGACAAATTGGAAGAGTGGACCGTCGCGGTTGTAAAATACGATCCCGTTCTCCTAACCCCTCGCTGGCAATTTTATTTTTCCCCGTTTGTCGATTCGTGTGCGAAACACTTCTTTGAGACAGTTGCACGGCAATTATGTTAAGTAACGAAACTCGTTTAGCTCACCGATAGCCGGTGCAAAAGAGTATTTATATTTCTAAGAGAAAACGCAAGCAATTTTTCTCCCCCTGGATCGTCCTCGCTCGGAAGTTTTTTGCCGATAAAATTGATCGTACGTAGCGGATGGAGAATTATCCTGCCGTCGCGGGTACGTTTCCGCGATAACGGGGCCACGCCCGCTGTTGCGAGGGAGGAAATGAAAAAGGGGGTTGGCGGGGATGAGATCGGGCTCTGCGGGGGTAATACCGGGGGATGAGCGCATCGGGGTTGCAAAAGTTACCTCGCAATAAAAACGGACATCGGCGCGACTTTCAATAAGTCGGACATAAACGTCAGTTCCTATTCAATACAAGCAATTTATACAATTTATAGACATAACAGATGTAATCATGTAATATGATGTGATGATTCACGGTTACATTTATGTTCACGGTCATATTCTGTGAAATCCGATGCTAATCATTTATCGATGTACTTAAACTAAGTAAATGGAAAAAAAATTATTTTATTTGGAAATTACATTTGGTATAATCGCTGTAATTCTAGCATCTATAATGCAACTGATGATCTGATGAGTATAAAATGAATAGAAGATAAATCGATATCTCTAAAATTATATGCGCGATAAAAACACGATGCGAACACGTTGGTTTATTCAAAGCCCCCAAAGTGCATCAACGTATATTGAATCTGCATATTACATGCGGCACTCCCATTGATACGTTGCCGTCCGCGAAGAACAATAAACAAGGCTTGTCCACCGAACGACCGTCGTAAAAGATGCCCTAACGTTAAAGCCTCGGTAAGGTCTCTCGATGACATCTCCCCGAGGAACGGAGTGCGCGAGCTAGAAATTAAGAGGAAGCAGATATATACTGTGTCCGAGAGAGTTTCAACCAGCTCGAGATAAGGCCGTCGGCTGGCGCGTTGCGGTAGAAGTTCATAAATTATTCGAGCCGGGAGAACCGAAATAGCGGTGCGAATGCTAAGGTTAGTAAGGATTATTCACGGCACCCCCAAAGCCGTATTATTTAGCATTGGTACCTACTCTCGCACTCCCGGCTCTTTGCTCGCACAATTGTCGCGTTCTTCTTTATTATCTCACCCTGAAGTCCCTTTTCTCGTTCGTTTCCTAACGTTTAACATCTTTCACGCATCCACGAGAGGCTATGTTACACCTTATACGAAGTGCGCTCTTCTTACTTCGCCCTTTATTTTTATTTCAAGATTAAATCTTTTTTTAAAGAGTTACGTGAAGATACAGAAAAACGAACAAAATTCTTACAGAAGAATTCTTCTGTATTTTATTCGTTTTTAATTAATTCAACACTGTTTCGCATCGTGCTTCTGCCAGTTGATTCTACACGTTGAGTTAGAAGTAACGAATAAGACAATTATTCCAAGAACAATGGAATTCCGTGTGCGTGCAGTGTAATTTGCGATTGTAATTGAGTGCCTGCAAATATCCATACAATGCCCGATACACTGAGAGAAAAAAATGGTCGCAATTACCATAATTTAACTATAATTTACAGTCATTTTCGGTGCCAACTATATATTTTTGGATAGAACTATAAATATAATTATCATTACTAACACCGTAGTAGTAATAACTATAAAAATAGAGTACCTAACCATAATTATTTTGCCATGCAATTATAGTTGCGAATACTTTTCTCTTAATATTCCTTCCGCATGTGCGAATGACTATCGTTCGCATTGTGAACTTCCTCTTTTAAAACCGGATTCAAATCAAGTAAACGAGCGTGAACAAACTCGAATGAATTGTACAATAGCACTGTTCGCGCGCTCATTGAAGCAAGTTGATTCGTGTTTGTTCACATTCTCTTGCTTGGCCTGGATCTAATTTATGTTCATTTCTACTAATACTGATTAGTTAACATTAATCTCGGTTCAATTTAAAAAGTAAGTAGGTACTAATGACTATTCCTATCAATATAGATTAATTTTAATCTTGGTTCACCTTACTCTTCATCTTTTTCCAATTCTTAGAATTAAAAAAAATGAAGAATTAGTTGAACCGAAATTAAAATTAAACTGCACTAATAGAAACAAACAAAAAATGTAGAATAAGTTGAATCGAGATTAATTCACAATGATGGAAACGAGCATTAATATCAAAAGAACGATGAAAAAAATTAATGTAAAAACTTTATTTATACAAAAACATAATCCATCGAGTGCGCGTAATAACGACGAAAATAGAGACGTAGCGTTAATAATCGCGAGACCTCTGCGTTTTGGTTAGGAGAAGATATAGTTGAGAAACTTTTCAAGAGCAATTAACCCTCATTCGGACAAGCTGAGTCCCTCGAATAACTCAGAAAATTTCAACTTATAAATTCACTTGCAGAAATAAGCTCCTACTAGAAGCCTCCTAGGCCGGTATTCATAGTCGATTCTTATATTTAAGACTGTCTTAAGTATAGTTTTAAGATTTCACGAACCAATCAGAGGGCCGCATTAGCATCTTAAGACATTACTTAAGACGATCTTGAAATGAGAACGGACTATGAATATCGATTCTAGACTTCGCGGAAAGAAAAAGATCACCAGGGAAATAAAATGATATCGAAACGTCAGCCTGAAAAGAAGAGAACGTCGCGAAACACACGACGGGAAACCGTATCTACGAGAAAAATCCGATTTGCAGAAAGCTGCGAAATTCGTGGGGCGTGTCGTTGTATGTAATGGTTGCCGTAATCGAGGATCGATAAGCTTGCGAGTTGCGATACGCGAGCGATCTCATCAGAGCGTACCGCAGTTCGTCGAGTCCTGTTATTACATAAGCGTCATCTTTTTTTTCTCTCTCTACCGAGAGATTGTATCGCATGTTGTAATAATGACGTACTTGTGGACTTGTCCCGAGGTGTCGGAGCGAAGCGGGTAACAATGAAATGAGTCGTGGTTTTTTACAGAACAACGCTTACGTCGAGATATTAGCCACTGATACCAGTATCGCCGAAAGCGACGATGCTTGAAATAATTAAATCATGTTCTTACGCGCCAACGGCGGACGCGAAGCCAATTTGCGTTTTAAGCCGGTTCTCGGCGCGACGCGACAAAAGGGAGAAGAAGGCGTATTCCCGCGTACATCTCGCGAAAGGATTCTTGTCAATTTAATTGCGACCATACAATATCGGCCATTAAAATTCACAACTCCTCTTTAGGTAACTCGTTGTAATAAAAAAATCAAAAAAGAGATAGAACTATATAAATTATATTATGTTGAGAGACGTTTATGATACTTGTGACTATAATTACATACCATAATTATGGTTATTACTGCTATAACGTTAGTAATAATATAATTGTATTTATAGTTCTATAAATAATATATAGCTAATATCAAAAAAGTATGTCATTTATTATCATAAAAATGATTCAAATGGCCATAATTTAGCCATAATTTATAATCATTTTTGGGCTGACTATATTTTGGCCTAAAAACGTTTATAAATTGTGTAAATTATGATAATTGTAACAATTGTTATGGTAATAATAACTATATTTACAGTCATTTTTTGTGCCAACTATATTTTTTTATAGAACTATAAATATAACTATATTATATTAGTAACATTATATTATTATTAGTAACATTATAGTAGTAATAACCATAATTATCACATCATATATTTATAATCACAAATACTAAAAACTTTTCTCTATTATAGTCACTCTAGTATAGTCACATTCTTTACCGGAAATACATATTGATTTGCACTAAATGTGACTGTGTAACGGAAACCACATTAAGTGCATTTATTGAATAGCGCATGTATCGCTTATATACGTTATATATATGTTAATAAATGTGTAAACCGAAGCACTGATGTACGCAAATAACGGTAGAATATTCAGTGATAATATTTCACGAGCAGTCGCGCGGACTATGTACACGAGTGCGTCTGTAATTATTCGTCGCGCTATCGTTATTTAACTAGATGTATCGCCAGCCGTAAAGCGATCGCGGTCATAACTCACTCGACATTTTACGCATGCGTGACAAATGGATTTTTTTTTCTATAGGATCCGCGCGATATTTCGGATAATCGCTCGCCCGCCGATATGATTCTGGCTTTACTGCTGGGCGATTAATGACGCGCAACTCGGAAGCGTGTTCGCCAAACGATCATTCGACGCGTCAGTTTTAACAGCGAGCTACCGGTTGTACGAGCAAAATCGATAATCGAATTAAATTAATTTTAAAACAACCCTCCAGCGCCTATAGGCTGAATTCAGAACCGTCTTCACCGTCTACATTAACTAGCAGCTACGGTTATCTCGAAAATGACTACCTTACGTATCGATTATCGAATAAGCCATGAAGGCGTTACCTTCGTATATCGCATGGCATTAATTATGCAAATGAATTGACTGAGTCGGATCAACATTATCATCAAACCGATACATCATGAGACAATTTCGCGAATGAGGCAAGAATAACGTTATCCCCGTCAGCTGATTCCGGGTTTCTTTTATAAACAAATTATTACATCGCATCGCGAATAAAGTTGAATGGAATAAACATCGACATTAAACAGCCACAAAAATTTGCCGCTCAAATTTCATGTTGTATTTATGCAAGAAATTTTTATTAATAAAACTGTCCTCTTTACGTCGGTCGTAAAAAAAAAGATTGTGGCGTGTTTCTTTCTCGTGTCATACTTTTGGCTAAGAAAGCGTCCCAGCTGTTACATGTTAATGTCGCTTAATGACTTACAAATAAATTGCCAGCGATGTGTCGTGACTCATCCGTAACGGACGGACACCGCGAAGTCCTTGAGAAAAGTGTTAACACCTGCGAGAACTACGCGCACTGATGCACGTAGAGCCTGACGATCGTTTATCGTCTAGGAATCGCTTACTTGGTCTTTAAAAGAACGTTTCACCGACGATGAGTCAGTAAGAACCCGATCTCCGTCGCGAGATTGCATTTTCTATTGCGATCGCACAAAGATAATCGGGCATAGGAAAGAAGAGAAACTCACCATCACTTCATGTTAACGTATTAATCAACGTAAGCTGAATATGTGTTCGCTTATTAACATTGAGAAGCAGTATTTCTTTATGTAACGACGTCTTCCCGTATTCCGAGACGTCAGCCCGTAGCCGCAAAATGGTAGATAATGCGCGCGTTTGAATTGAGGGGCCAACAACGCTGAGTAATTCTTTCGCCGCGAAACATTTAAAGCTTATGATTCATATTCGAAGCCGTAAAGTAAGTAGAGAAACGTATAGCCTCGACCAAAAGCCTGTCAATACGTATATATGCTTTTAAAACCGCACACGACGAATTAAATACGAAATAAAAATAACACGAGAATACAATCCGCGGTTCTCGCGAGACAAAAGGACTTACCTTCTTTGTTGTGTAGAGTTTCCGGCCTTGAAGTAGCATGTACATCTTCTTCCAACCGTTCGAACTCGCATTTCGCATCCATACCATGCTGAATACGTACGGGCACTCACTGTCCTCCCGTAGCAGGTAATTCTGTAACATGAGCGTGAGCAACATACATTTGTCGTTTCAGCCAGCACGGTTTTCATACGTGATGATCGCATTGGCAGGAAATAACACGTGTACTCACCCTTAACGCACTCTCGGCTTCGGTAAATGTGCCCCTCTCTTCCCCGCTGGGAAACGCAATCATGTCCGTGGGAAAAAATTGCTGCAAAAAAAATTGGAGAGATGTCTCTATATATACTGTCATTTTTTACATTTGAAAACGGACATCAAGAAAACTGAATTTCAAATCGTTTCTAAAATTGACGAGAATGAATTCTCGGAGAGAATAGTGATGCGGAGACGAATCTGAAATATTTCAGGAACGAGAAAATATAAATATCTCTCGCTCCGCAAGTATCTCGGAAAGCAGTTCTATAAACGCACACGCATTACTTAAGAATCTTTTTAAAGATTCAATGGATGGAAACACAAACACTCGTATGTATTTACATTCACATGCGCAAAGAGTATCTCCCTCTCGTTACAAGAAAAAGAAAAAGTCTCGAGATTTCCCCGAAGAGTGTAGATTACGACGTTCAATTTCCCAAGTTTCTACGCTCGTTATTCCTTAATTGGCCAATCATCGGCGAAACTACAAGATTTATGAACCTAAACTGATTGAATTTCAAAACCGCTAATTGATATCAAAATGTATTAATTACGAAGTCTTAATAACTTCGAAGCTTCACTAATAAATCGGTATCTCTTTACTAATTATAAAAACTAATATTTTCTAACAAGATCCAATAAAATGATAACTGCGAAATGTAAATAAAGTGTTATGTTGAAATTTTTTGCCTACACAAAATCTCGATGCATCGAGTTTAAAATGGAGCTGCATGCTCAATCCTGTAAAATCCCAGGACACGAATGTTCCAATCAATACTACCGAATCCTTGAGACCCCATACCCCATACACCAATCGAAAAAGCGTTTCTCGTGCCATCTAACAATCTCTTTAAAACTTCTCTTGAATATAACCGCGCGATTCGCCGGTAAACGAGAGATCTGCTAGCGGAATATTCTCATATATACCGACAATGTTCACAGAGATACCGACGAAGTATTAAAATATCGACCGGGTTACTATTTAATATTCTTGACTATCAACCGAGTCTGAAGATAGCTGAAGATCCCTAATATTACCGACATTTCAGATTCACAAAACTACAGTTTCGCAAAAATTCAATGTCGATATCAACATTACATACCCCATACAGAATTTGCAACAATATCGCTGCAATATTACTGCAACATGCAATATTGCTGCAATGTTGCAGCATTATTGCAGCAACTTTTGTGCTGTAGGGGACGTTACACACACACACACACACATATATATATATATATTTATAGAATGGAGCAATTGGAAAATGTAAAACATTAATATGACAAATAAATATACAAGTTAAAATCCAATATTAGTCAAAAGTTGGTCGGTAAAATCGAGGATGACACTTTATCTAGAGTCGGCAGTACTTCGTAGTTATTTAAACGCAGCTGCAACTGCAGCTTAAGTGGTAAACTCAGTCGGTAAGTTAACGCGTTTAGATTGAGTAGAATTTACTTTTTGATGCGATAATAACAAAGAATGCAAAAATTTGATCATTTTCTGAAAATTTTGACACATGCTCTTCAGAAGTGTATAATTAAAGAAGCAGTTTTTTTTCTGCAAAATAACAAAATTCTCTATTTTTTTACTTACCGCAGGCTTGATGAACACTTCATATTTCAGGAAGTCTTGACTAAAATAAAACCTCCTTTCGTATTGAGAAGCGAACATTTCCAATTCTCTATGAACAGCAAGAATATCTTCATGGTCTTCTAAAGTACGCTCTGCAACAGAATAATTCATCCTATTTGCGACAAATATATTGCTGTGTTGTTAATAACAACACAGTAATATATTCAGCGACTTTTTAAAATTATATCGAATAGTATTCGAAGACACCTAAATCGATATCTGTTTTAAGAAAATAGGGAAAAGAATATTTTTCATATCTGTTACATTATAAATAATAATAAACAGTGTAATATTTCATAATGTTTCTAGTCATAAAATATTTATTCAAAATTAATTTTAAAACTTATAAATAAGTTCTAATAAAGAGAGTTTTATGGTTACAGTGCAGATCTTGTTATACAATTAATTTATAAAATGATTCCATGGAAAACACATTAGACTAGAATAGCCTGACATTTTGCCCGGATCTGTAAACAAACATTTCGTACGGAGACACAGCCGCGAGTCGCGTCTCTGACCTGCACCAAGCTCCTGGAGGTTTCGCCCGCTATTGATTCTCGGTTGCATTATAGAGCTCTGTGCCGTCTTTACGGCCTCTCCAACCCCTTTCCTCCCTTCTCCCTTTATCCCTCACCATGCACACGTTATTTCCGATCTCGTTCCGAGTCAATGTCGTAGAGAAAATTTAGACGACTGAAGTTTTCTCGTTGCGTTAGAAGCTCACCTTGAGGCCTCTCCTCGGCTTGATATGCCTCGAACTTTTAACGAATTATCCGTCTTTTACGAGCGCATTGATATTTTTGTAAATAAATTATTTGTTATCGAGTTCTTGAATAACTTTTAAGTGTATCACATGCAATAATCAAAAATACGAAAATATTCGCTGATTCTCCATATTTCCCTATTCAAGCATATTTGTCTCCATCCACGTTATCAATAAACGCGATAACAATTCGGATATCGAATTAAACGTTTAATTCTGTAAATTCCATCCATTATGTTTGGGTATATTCTTCACATTTGTGTGAATTACGCATGCATTCCAATAATATAAATATAAAATTGTACGCATGTATACATGTATATAATATAATCAAAATGTACAGAATATTCATATTTCTCTAAAAACAATTAACGAAAAACTAATGATTCCACGAATAACACATTTTATAGCGAGTAATCGTTACAATCGTAGACTTTAAAAGTGTGATCCATGACACATTGCTACTCGCACGTAAGCACCAAGCATATAGAATATATTTATTGATTGATTGTTAACTACATTTCCGAGAGAATGCATAGGCACTTTAACATACATTACGCGACAGAAATATCACACATTACGATATCATTTTTATTATGTTTATAATATTACATACCGATTCCCAGTTTCGGCCACGTTTCGATTATCGACCAGGCTACGCCGATCGTGTTCCTCTTGACTTTGAGCAACTCGCATAGGTCGATCGTTCGTAGATTCTTCTCGACGACCACGGTCGTAAAAGAGTGATCGTTGTTATAAAACCGCAATTCTTCCTAATTAAATAAACATTGGAAAGACATTAAGTAAACAATTGAATTGAATTGGATACAATTCAATTAATTAATCAAATAATTCGCAATTTCTCTTATAAACCTCTTTTAATTCATCTACTGCATCGTAAATAAATTATAAATATTTTGTTTTATATAATTTATATTTTGTTTTGTAATCAAATAAATTTACATAAATTAATAAATCAACGATAATAAATTTTTGTTTTATAAAGATATGAGAAAAATTTGTGTTGTACTTTAATTATTTCGTCATATTTATGAATTCTATTATATTTATTTTCATTTTTCAACATAATATGTAGATTCCACTTATATAAATTAAACACAATATAAAAATTTACTACTTTATACTCATTTCCTCGATTTTTCAGACTACACATCGCATATTTGTTACAACAACATAAAATTATTATTTTTTTATTATTTATAAACAACGGAAACATAAAGAAAAAAGTGAAACATACTTTAAACTACTTTTATTCCCCTCTATAATCAGTTATTATATCAAAATTACATTTCAAAATTAATGTTAAAAACTTTTAGTAATTTAAAATATTTCAATTTATTCTCTGGAAAATTTAATTTTTTAGCTGTGTCATTGTAATAAATGAGCAACATTTAATCAAGAAATAGTAAGACAGACAGCGCGATATTTAAAGCGCAAGATAATACATACCTGTCTTTCACTGTCGATCAAATCCTGGTCACTTCTTCGACTCCTTCGCATCGTGCTGTTGAGTTCGAAGATCGTGAGATTGGAACCAAGCCGCTCATAGCTTGCGGCTCGATTACTCGGCAGCGTTGAGCTGCCGTCGATGCAGGAGCACATCTTTGGGAGCCAATCTGTAAGGGCCCAAGGAGATACTAGAGAGAGATTGATACGGCGTGTCGTGATTAATAAATAAAAGAGAAAAGGGCTATACAACTGAAAAAAATCGCAAAGAATGTCAATCCGTTAAAAACGCTAAAACTACTATATAAATATACTGGCAAAGAGGCATAAGAGCGAGCCCGCTGTACTAAAGATCTATTTTACAACTTGGGCTTCACAGGATCTACATAGTCGGGATGGAGCCACTACATTATCGATGAGTGAACGTGGCCCCCTCTCGTTTCAAGAGACACAAAGAAAAAAAAAGTAGTGTTCAAACATTAAGGACAAAATGTAACGTCGTGCTGTGAAATCGCAGCAATTCTCGGGCGAATTTTCCGATTAGCAATAACTGTATGTTGGAATATCGAGGCGCAGGGATATGAGGTAGATAAGTGACTACACATGTGCTGCGACATTGAAGACACGTTGTGCGTAGTGTGTGAATCGCGTTTTATCTGCGAGCCGTTGCGTTGCAACGCGGATATTTACACCTCGCCGAGGTCGCGCGCAATTCCTGGCGCTTGCCGCGCCGTCTTCTCTTTCTTTTTCTTTAGAATGACTATCATATACCAAATACGAGTCGTAGTAGAATCATACAAGAGTCGTTATCGCTAATCCGACGAATTGTCGTACGCAGACACCTTTACAGGCCACGCGGGTCAAATTTCTAATATAAACCGTTGGGTCGAGTGATTTCAAGCAGGAAATACCGATATTTTTTATTGAGATAAATCAATCCTATTCCTAATTCACTCTAACTATTTAGGATCCACATTATCATACGAATTTACATAAACTTATATATAAATACATTCCACTTGGATATCATTAACTTTTCTATTATATTAAAATTTTGTATTTGTAGATAAAAAACAAAGGAAATATTTGTATAAGTAAATAAATAAAAGTTTCATTAAAAATACTGTTTCAATAAAAATATTTTTAACAAAATATGTTAGTTTAAAGAATAATTTTATTAATTCTTATAACAAAAATGAAAATTGTAAGTAAAAATTGATGTATGATCATCAAACAAAAATATAGTGAGCTTGATGCGTAAGAACAAATGGATCATTTGGATATTTATTATATATATCATCGTAATTGTTTTCTATAAAACTTTCTATTAGAAATTAATTTAATTTTAAGAATGGAACTGCTTAATTTTACAAACACACAAGTGGAAAAAAATTATTTCAAATATCAAAAATTATAAATTTTATATTTCATGATATTTATGCAATGATTTTACATAATTAACGATATATTCACTTAAAATTAGAGATTAATTCGAAGACCGCTGATTAATACCTCTTCTCATAATTTTTCTTCATAATATTTTGTAGAATCTCTATATTTCACAAATTTATTTTTGTCTTATTCCAATCATTTATTCAATATACGTTTGCAACCCAATCAAAGGACTTTCTCCGGTTAGCTCGAATGCGCAAAAGTCATCGCCGCGACATGCCACAAAGATACCTTGAAGAGATGAATAGCCTTAATAATCGTTCTTCTGTCCTATATCCGGACTGCGTCGTGACGACGCAACAGCAACAAGAATCCACGTGTATAATATACATATGTGCCAGCGTCGATACTCGACACGTCCATCGAATTCGTTCGCCGTGAATTAACGATTATTTCCACAAACGATCAATAACAGATACAACAAGACGAGCGAAGAAGAAACAACAAATATATAAACTAATATTAACGATATCACGCGAAATTGTAAGAATAGAGCTCAAAAATTTCTCGCTTGTTCCATTTGATTAATAAAATTTTTTCTTGAATTTTTTCGTGAGTTGACATTTCAATTATAAAGTGATTATATTTTAAGAAATTATAAATAAACTACAAGTGAACAAACTATAAATAAATTATGAGGAAATATACAGAATATTCCATCTGAAATGATTTTATGAAGTTTTAAATTTAAATGAAATAATTTTATCAAATTATATATATATATTAATACGAAGCCAGAAGTTTATCAGGCACCGTTTTATATAAACACCAGGGGGGAAATCGACTGCAATTGCAAATGATTATGAATTTCGCTAAGACTGCTCAAAATCCCGATGACGTTTCACTGTATTATCGCGAGATGATAAGAGAATGTAAAATGCCTGCTATTTCGAGATTCTTAAATTATCGCTGATAATGGTGGAAAATCACTAATGCATTCACTTGTATTGCAGCTACGTTTGCATTCCCATTTTAAAGAATCCCGACTTTTAACGAATCAACGTTTTTATTCAAATAAATAAATAAACAGAAACCGAATCTCTCGTAAAACATGTTATTTGACTAATTAATTCCTATTAATATTGTCCATTTAAATTTTTCGAACAAATTTATTTGTTTGATCTAAATAAGCTTTTATTACTTTTGAAGCTTCCACGAGAATTTTTTATACAAAAGCTATGCGTTTTACGAATTGTGTCAAAATCCATTATTAAAATGCCAATGTTACATAAACATTGCAGTTCATTTCATGAGAACGAAGATCAGTCTGAGCTGCTCCTCCGAAGGATTCTCTTTATATACATATATCTATGCTGTTTAAAAATAGAAGGAGGAGAAGGGGAAAGTAGAATGGAAGTAGCAGGAAAAAGAATGTATCTTCGACGACAAGGAGAACGATCTTTATTCTATTCATGTTATAGTCATTAACTCTCTTTATTGAGATGTTTTTGTATCTCTATACACACAGAAAAATATTATTCTATTGCCAAGAAAAGTAATTACTCAATTTATTTTTCTTCTTTCAAGTAATGATTAGTTTCAATAAAGAATACTTTCTTTCTTGTGTGCTAGTAATCTTAAAATGTACTCGTCACAAGTTTTAGAAATACTCAATATCATATATTCAAAATAAGAATTTATTCTCTTTTGAAGTATATTATAAAATTTTATCGAAGAAAAGTCAAATTTGATTAACTTGAATATTTAATAATATTGATGTAAGAAAATTTATTGGGTCAGAAAGATTTGATATACTTCTTTCAATTCTATACAACAGATTTAGGAAAAACGAAATATAATGTTCAAATCTCTTCAAATATTAATAATATTAAACTAAATAATAAAAAAAATAATTTAAAAAAATAAAAAATGATAAAAAAATAATAAAAAGATAGTTAAAAAATTAATAATATTAAATTGTCAGTAGAAGCATGAAATTAAGAATGGTTACAGTAGGAGGTATACCGTTAGCAATGACTCGACCCCACAAGCGTGCGATTAGCTCAGTGTATACATGTATGTATTAGGCTTAGGGATCGTAGGTTCTAGAGATCTTAGATTCAAATCTTGCGGTGCGATGCCTTTTTCAATAATTAATTACAGTTAATTAGACAGAATATAGGTATGCGAAATAGTAAAAATATAAATTGAACTGAAAAAATAAGAAGTAATAATAACAAAAAAATTATTTTTTTCGTTAAGATGTAACCGTAACCTTTTTATTACAAGTAAATATGATACTTGATTCAAGCAAAGGAAGAATTGTTCTTAAGAAAAAAAGATATCTTTATTAAAACATATGGTTCTCTTCCATCGATTCTATATAATAAATAAATCGAATTTTTGGTTCAATTTAATATTCTTGATTGAAGTATTAAACTTTCTAGGATTCAGAATATATTTTGAATAAATTTAACGCTTGTGATGAACTTATGATAGACTTGCGGATATATGAACATTTAAAATACTTGAAAGAAGTCATTATTACTCTCTTGCGTACAGTATATCTTTTTCTGCGTGTAGCCTCTCTGTATTTTTTTGGAAAGTATAATAATAGACAGTAGTAGTGGCGTAATTGTTTTTCATTTTATTAAACAGTATTTAGTGTCCTCTCTCAATGTTGTGTTCTGATAATGTTAACTGTGTGATATGTTTTAATTTGACGTCACGTTGATGTTCTTTCATCCGTAGATTAACCGTTTTCCCATAGTATATTTGTTCCAAGAGCCAAATATTTTATATACTTCTGCGGAACTGAGTGGAGGATTTTTAATCTTTAGGATTTCTCAAAATTTGCCTTATCTTTTTAAGGGGTTAAGGGGTTTGATTAATATCGATTTCCATCAGAGCAAGCGAATAGCATCCGCAGACAGGTAATTAATATCCTTTCCAAAGTCAAGCCTTCTTCACCTAATATCACTAGACAAAAGCGATTCGCCCTCTAATTGTAGTAAGAACTGAGTAAGGTACAGATAGCATCGTGCTTTCAATCGATAAAGGCAATACAGCAGTAGTCATGAACACATTAGACTACACGAAAAAAAGATCCTAGTGAAAAGAAGTAGTATTCTCAGTAAGAACACTAAAATCCACACATTCTCAAATCAACACTAAATCTACTCCTATTAAAACTATACGGTCTGTCCAAAATACACAAATCTAATATTTCTCTCAGACCAATTGTCAGTGCTGTAAACTTTCCGACATTAGAGCTCTAGATATACCAGAATAACTCAAGCCTTTTTGTCTGGACCGAGTATCGACAACTTTTCTATTGGCTATTTCGACCGCCATTTCTAACCTGATAGTCTATTATCCAATAAGCGTTTAGTAATTCTTTAAGAGCAAACATGGCAGTTCTGCGCTACTATAGTACATTTATAGAGCTCTATATATAACCCATCCTGTTTTCTAGCACAAAAACTTCTATACTTCATAAAAAAATCTGTAGGAAAATCTGAATTACAACTCAATTTCATACAAAAAAAATCAAAAAAATTCGATTACATCCTGCAGACATGCTTGTGTGTTAGGATGCAGAATCCTTTTTCATACAAGTTCCAGTCAAAGACAACATTAGACATAATCAACAGAAGCCTCATACGAAGTTTCCTGTCATTCCTTTAATATAGCACTGCTTAATAGCCATATACTTATTCCATAATAACCAATTCTATGAATAAACTTCAGGATCAGCAATGGATTCTCCTATTTCTCCTATAATTGTTAACATTTTCGTGGAAAACTTCGAGAAAAATCTTCTCCGAAAAACATCTAAAAGACCACAAGTCTAATTCCCATTATGTAGATGATACGTTCGTGATTTAGAGATACAGCAAATTTGAACTCCATAAATTCCTTATTTTTTTCAACAAATAACATCCCAATTCGCTTCACTATAGATATAAAAGAACATAGAAGAGGCTCCCATTTTTAATTGTTTTTATTACCAAAAAAACTGACAGTATCTTAGATCACAAATGTAAAAAACTTACAGATAAATATCTACATGTGGAGTCACACCATCACTCAACACAACAACAGTCAGCAATCAACTCACTTGTGCGTAGGGCACACATACACATACAACACACAAGATAACGAATCCTATTACGAGACAAAAGCATCTTTTCCATCCCCCTGTATATTAAAGAAATAATAGATCAGATAGGTAGGATACTAAATTTTGAGGAATTCTAAAGACCAAAATCTTTTCACTCATTGTCAATTCCACAGGAGTATATAAAATATAATTGCTCTTGCGGAAAAGTATACATTGGAGTGACCGAGTGAATGGTTAATCTACGGATGAACAAACGTCAACGTTTCGTCAGATTAAAACATGTCGCACAGTCAGTATTATTAGAACATAACATTGAGACAAGATGCCAAATACTGTTTAATAAAACAAAGTATGATGTAGTGGTTACAATAGCCACCACTACATCATACTTTCGAAGAAAATACACAGATATAGAGATATCCTAATAATCTAAACCGAAATATTTTATATAAATAATAAAAGCTATAAGTAAAATATGGAAGATCATTCTCCCAGTCATCGAAAACTGATCGACCCTTGCCCCTCCTATCGCTACTCTTCTTTCCCCTCCCTCTCACTTTTATCTTTAAACAGAATATATAAAGGGAATTTCTCGGAAAAACAGCTCAGTATCAGGCTTCTTGCCTTGATAAAATAAACTACAATGTTCACGAAACGTTGGCATTCTAAAAGAAAGTGGATAGAAAATGGACCGAAACGTTCAACGAATAAATCAACGGATACAAAGTAGAAGATATTGTTACTTCAATTTTTGCGCATTCATTACAGCGCCGATTCCTAATCGCCCCTTTTTCAACCTTTTAATTGTTCTAATAATGGATTTGGACATGGAGATAACCCACGAAACGCATAGTTTCATTATAACATTATTTCTGATATTTATATATGAAGTCATATATATATAATCTTAGAAATATGTTTAGTTTCAAAATCATACTTGAAGCTAATAATCAAATTGCAATTTCAATGAATGCAACTTAATATAGTCAAAGAAATAATTTTAAAAAATAATTTCATATCATATATTTTGTGAACGCACAATCGCGAAAGGAATCTCTATTGTGGGCTTCGAAAACGCTGAGAGTAAGCCCAATCAGTGGAAGATAACACCGAGTGCGAGAGCATGCTCTCGAATTAGCGTGCTACGTTGACCGTTTATTGCGGCAATTAATTAACCCGCAATCGCTCGGTATGCGGTACATAAATGCGCAAAGCGCATAATGTCGAACGCCGCCATTGCAGCTGCTCTATGCGACATTTCCGGATAACACGAATGAATATTCGTAAACATCTGCTACTAGTCTAATGACAAATTTTTATAAAAATAAAATACATGACTATTAAAATATTTCTTTTTTTTTCTTTTTATTTATTGTGCTTTTCGATCTATTTTAATTCTTGACTGCAATAATAAATTTATATAGAATAAATTCTCGTTTTTTAAGCAACATAAACAATAACTACTAAACAATAAAAACTTTGATTGAAAATGAGGATATCATACTCTTTTTATGAGAAAAAAACTATTCTTTTCCTAAATCCAATATGCATATCTAAAAATCATCGTGAAATTAACATAAGAAAATTTTTCATTTTCGTCTAATATATTTCCAGTTCTATCCTGAACATTTTGTTGAATTCTAATAGTTATAAAATTTAACAATATAAAATAAAAAATATGTTGCAAATCTCTGAAATAAATAAATCTCTTTACAAAATTCAAATAATTATTTTTAACACTCGAACCAATAAAACAAAAAACATATAAAAGTTCCAACAATTTTTCGAACAGTTGAAAGTATTCTAAAATTCCGCGAATAGAAATTTTTGTCAATAATCTGATATTTTCTCAAGAGTTCTGTTTCACGAGTTACGAGTTTGCAAATTAAAATTCATTGATTATAATTGAAATAAAAAAAGTTATAAATTTTCGTAAAATGAAAACGTGAGATAGTCATTCTACATTTTTACATGCCTGTTATTTACGTTTAACTTTTTTTGAAACGGGTACAAAAAACACGAAAACTCTTTGGAGAAGAACCAGAACTGCATCAATTATATCAAAATTTAAAAAATCTGCCAAGAAATCATGTAAAGTGTTTGTATGTAATTATGCATCATATAATGACGCAATTCGCGAGTTTCACAATCGCAACCTTGGCCTACTCGCGTCTCTACCTACTGACATATATTATTCTGTTGTCATTTGGTTGCTTCTTGCAACAATCAGCCGGTCGTTGCACATCCCCGTATCCGCAACCGCAACCTTGAGTTTTGAAAAACGGACATAAAGTACAGAAAATATTAATTATACTCGCGCGATGTATTTATTGTACATTCTTACAGTACATTTCTTTTATGGGCCTCTTTTACGGGGATTTCTTGATATCTAAAACATTTATAAGTAATTAAATAAGTGAAATTAATGTAATATGTATTTCATCAAATAACAATACGTTTGATCAAACTGTTTTAATTATCCCCAAAATTCCCCAATTATAGAAACTCGATAAAATTTCTCGGTATGTAAATTGTTTTAGAATTTGAATTTGCATTGATGCGCATTCAAATATACTCAAACATTGAGTCATGACGCGTATTCAAATATCACGCGCGTTTTCTTAGCATCGAGACACGTGTCTCCTAATGATTACAGTCTTCTAATACAAACATTAAAGCAAACATTTTTTGCTACATTTTTTAAGTCTTATCAAACTGAAACTTTATCAGTGAAACTTATTTATGCGAATGTAAAATGCATGAATTATTTACTCTTCACATTTTCTTCGAGTCTCGATTGTCATGTTTCTAAATGTTCATGCAATAAACAACGGGGATTTCTAATCACCGTTATCAGTCACAGAAATAACGCATTATCTCGTGGATATCGCAAAGAACGCTTCAGATACTTCAGCATCTCGCTCGTAACGTTTCTCTCAACCACGTTTGTGAGCTACAAACGTGGTATGCATCTACCTGCCATGATGACGAAACCGGGTCGTTCCATAAGCACAAGCCGGAACGTGCGCAGTCGCGAAAAAAATAACCGGCAATAATAGAGAAACTCTCTTGTCTCTCGTACCTATCTCGTTCATTTATTCCGTATCGCGGGATTTTGTTTATTTGAAAAAAACTTTAACAATCGAAGGGGGAACCGATAAGTGCATTGAAAAGACAAGACTGTTGATCGCCGTGACATCCGCTCTTATCTTTATAGAAGAATTCATGAAAGTATATGAGGACAATAAGACGTATTATCATGGAAGAATATGAAAATATCAATACAACGCATACGAGAAACGATCATTATCGTATATCTGTCATCGTATATTTGTTGCAAAATGATTCTTTTTTACATTTTCTTTATGTTTTCACACAATAATAATTTCCATATGTCGCAGACAGTAGACGACAATCGCATAACAAACTAAAGCATTCTAGTTGCCTAGATATTCGAGATCATAATCTGTAAACCAGGATACTACCTACATTAACGCGAAGTTTAAATGAGACTCGTAACCGTGTATCGAGAGACTCCGAACTCAGCGAACTGAAACTCCAATGTCCATCTCGCCGTTATCGCAGCAAAGCAAATATTTCGGAAGAGAGGAGACGGCCTATGCAAGGTGGATCGATAAGAACCAAGGCAAGCCAAGCTGACTAGGTCGAGCTCGAACGTGTTTTGGCGGCCGTCCTGATTCGCGTTCTCCGCACACACGCGGCCCATGTAAAATTTTCAGCGTTTCCACTTCTTTCGACGTGGAACAGCAAGAAACTGCACGGCTACAAACCGTAAACATCCGATTGTAGGAACAAATATCCGCGACAAACATCATGCCAAACACCTAATATTTAATGTTTATCCAATATTCAACATTTTCAATATTTGATTCGCGCACAAAGATGCATTCTGGAACAACGTAATTACGGGAATCGTTAGAAATTTGATAGATCATTAATGTACATCATTTGCGAGATACTATTTTAGATACTATTCAATAATGTATTACAAAATTAGCGTGCCATGAATAATCCACTTTCTAATGTCCTTACATAAAAACACATGGAATTAACATGAAATATGTAATCTGTACTCGAAAACGTTTCTCTTGTGCTGTAGAAACAAAAAAAAAGAAACTTTTGAAAGTTTTAAAAAATGTTTCATTCCTTGTAGCATTGATCTCTTTCATAACACTGAAATTGAATACTGCAAAAATACAAACTACAATTCATGTAAAAAATATAATTTAAAGAGAGAGAGATCATGGTACTTTAAAACTTTTGAAAACAAAAATTTGAAAATCTCTATAAATACATATAAAAATTACTTTATTCATTAATTTATAATTAGTAAAGATAAGTACAGTTTACTAAATACAGAAATCCAAAAATTAAAATATTTTAATTTAATAAGAAATTAAGAAATATCGAGAAATTTTTTTAAAATATTCCCTAATTGTTATTGAATCTCTCCGTGAAAAACAAATTGCTAGTATGCTAGTATGTTAAATTTCTAGAAGAACGATAATCTCGAGAAAAGAGTGCGAGATTGTGAGACAAACTTAGTTTCCGCAAGACTGAACTGTTGCTTTTTCGCGGCAGGATATTATAAAGATATCCGGTACTATAACTTAGTCATGCGTCTCGCGGGCTTGCATAAATAAAAGGCGATGGTCCGGTCTGAGAGGTGTAATCACGAGCCATAACTCGATATCATTGCCAACCGATCGCAGGCTGCAATATCTTCTTTCTCCCTTACGTCTATATCACCTCTGCGCTGCGTCGATCTTTGTAAATGCGTGCCTCGCATCAGTTCACATCGTTCGTTATTTCGTTCGTTTAACCCATTGACGTTCATCATTAAACCACTCGTCATCCCACCGATACTGCTCGATAGAGAAAAAAAAGAACCGTATACGAATGCTTTGCCGACATCCAATGTTCCGACTTTTGCGTTCCATCATAAGAAAGTATTATAAGTTACAGCTGCTTCGTATCAAGACATTGACAGTGATTATTGATCGTTCGGAGCCTTCGAAGATGAGGATTTAAGGAGAGAAGCTTCAATCGATCGAAAATTACATCAGCATCACGTAGTAATCTGATAATCGAGTAAGGGATTTACGAGGCAGAGTCAATTTAATCCCGGGAATACGACGGGCTTTTACAATCACTTAAAAAAAAAATAGTGTCGTCGACCGATACTCTTCTGGCAACGAACAAGGACGACTGGCCGTACGCCAAGACCACCATCCCGAAAAAAAGAAGCGATTCAGGCTACGATGGTCTTCATCTTCCTCGTTTTACGAACCGTGCATTGTCGACTTCCGGAGACAAGTCGATCCACGAGACACTCACTCGAGGGCTCTGCACAAATTACGTTTTCGTTTCAAGTACCGCGAAGCTTGCCCGCCGAAAAATAAATCTCACTATTCGCCAAAATGGATTTCATTATATATATTGTAAGCCTCCCCCCTCGATTTGTAAGCCAAAATGATGCGATTTGGCAGATGAAACAATAACAACTTTATAAGAAACTGAGCAATCGCTCATCACTCACTGTTCTCTACCGCGATTTATCAATCTTCTGTCTTATACATCGACAAACGAGTTTCACGTTCCTCAAAGACGTATTACGTGAAAACTTCGATCGCGCATTACTCCTAGTCGTATTAACGAACTAAAGTGCCAGTTCGTGGTGAGATTCATAAATACCATTCGCAAACGTGATTTTCTTTCGTTAAAATTAGCACTATAAGTAGTCAGAACAAATTTTTAAAAGACAGACAAGTGAAAGATAGCTTTATTCGAAACGAAGGTGAATTCTAGAAAAGTCCCACATTTCTCTCTATATAATATCTTCATATACATAAATTGCTAATTTTATTAAGCTTTATATATCAAAAATTTTTCCACTAAACTCAGAATATATCAATAATAAATATAATTTCCGTCAGTAATAATTAAATTATTTCACTTAATCTTTAATAATCATAAAGACTTTCAAATTAATTTTTTATGTTTTGCAAATTCTAATTCAAGGAATTCAAAAAAAGATAACATAAATCGTTCAACTAGGAAAATAACTGGATGTACTCTAAGAATTGAATGATAATATCTACAAAACCTTAAAGTTCCAAGTGCGAGGAACGACTTTAAAATCGCGGGAAAGTTTACGCAGTTAATCCTAGCCGGAGATTCGACTTAAGTAATTATAAAATTTCGGGTGACGATATCTCAAATTTGAGGGAACACAAACATAAAATATTGCAAGCATAAAAATGCATTGGTTCCTATTTAATTTAATTATTAAATAGATATTTAAACGCTCGAAGATTCCATCGTTGCGAAAGTCAGCTCAAGGACCACCATGGAATATATCACAACGAGCTCTTTACGCAACGATCGATCTATCTTGTCTTTTACCCTCCATTCTTTTTCGAATCCAAAGTCCAAGGTCCGCGCGATGTTGCCCGAATCGATTGAAAATTCGCGGAAAATATACGGTGTGCAAAAAGAATCATGATCGTGTGACGCCAACGGAATTTCGGGATCGCAATCAAATGTCCCGTCGATTCCCAAAACAAATATTACCGCGCGAAAGTAATAAAAATAAATACTCGTAAGACAACACATGATTATATTTAGCTATACATAGGTATGAAATCATGATTATTCGACTCGTTCGTGTTACAGTTTTCATTTAAGAAAATATATTCGTATATATATTTACGGAAATGTAATTTATATTCGGTAATTGTAATATATTTATCGGAAATCGTATAAAAACAAGATACAAATCGATAGTAGAAGTAAAAATAATCAAATGGATCAAAGATCAAATATCTTCGTTTTAGTTTCAAAAAATAATGATAAGAGATTCGAATAATATGGTAATAAATTGGTGAATGAATTATGCCACATCGTTTTGAAATATCAAATATGTGTGGGTAAAAGCGCTTATTAGATCAAAGAGTATTAAATTTATCAACGGTATTAAATTGTAAATATATGTGTAAGTATATACTTTAGATTATATATAACGATAAAAATACATTCGTATCGTTAAAACAAGATTCAAATCCATTACTATTTGTATTTTCGAACCTTCGATATTAATTCTAGTTTAGACAACAATTTGATCTCACAGATATGTACATACTTTACAAAATAACCAACGAATCTATTTCTCTTGAACGAAATGCCAAACTGATATTATTAAAGCAAACGATATCGATGTATTGACCATTTTCCGAAATATCGCGAAAAATTTTCCTGAGAAAACATTTTTCGAAACATCGTGGTTCACCTGTGCCAGCAATTCTTACAGTGGTACCTCGATACTCCGAATTTGAAATACGGAAAATCTACGAACGAATATAAGTCTCACAAAGTCAAAAGTCTTTTATTTATGAGTCCAGATTTTGATGACTTTAAAATCGAAAAATATATTATACAACGTAAAATAAAAAACATTAAAATACATTAATAAAGCAACAAATAAATAACATTAAATAAAATTAACATCATCCCATATGACTATATATTCGCGTGAATTTATGATATAATATATAGAATTTATTAAATTTATTGATTTCAATCTTAATGAATTTTTTACCAATTATGGTTCTCTGTTTTAATTCTCAAGATAATTTTTCTTCGTTTTCTAAGAGCAAAATTGTAATTAAAGTTGCTCTACGTGGATTTATATTTCTCTGTAATAACTTGTACATATGTTTCTACATGCAAAAGAAATAAAGAGGTATATAGCATACACAAACAAAAATCTCTGCAAAAAATATCCTCTACAATATATCGTTAAGATCAAAAGGAAAAAATAAATGTCATCAAAATCCAGGGATGCTCCGCATACGAACATCTCTCGCGGTAAAAAATAAAGCGAGAGAGACACATGATATGGAGCGTCGCGACTTCTCGCTGGGTGTTCGGAATTGTCGTCGCCCACAGACGGCAAACACCGTTGTTGTTGGTACGTCTAGCAAGACCGCATATCTACGCATTCCAGTTTGCACGTAAGAGATACTTTTCCCGTAGGTCGCGTCGCCCACTCAGAAGAATGTGCGATAAATAGAAGCAGTACGCTAATTGAGATTGAAAACACGACGATAAAAAATAAAAGTTACTCTCTCAAAGGTGGAGTATCTCATGACGACAATTCTTTATCGTCTTTTTTTATTGCCGAGCTTCTTTTTACACGACCCTCGATAATCATCCGAATATAGCAACGATAATGAATGTTATTTTCTTTCTCTTTCTCGAGAAAGGCAATCAGATAACGCACGACCGGTGAGTGTGCTCGCAGGTCAGAAATTATCACGCCATGTGGCGAGTAAGAGATGGTTGAATACTCACGGTGATGCGTGGGATAATTGTTGTTGTTGTTGGACAGGAGCCGTTGGTAATCCATGTTGCGCCAGACGGCGATGATACTCCGTGGCAAAAACGTCGCCTCGTTGCGATTTTCGTTTCGCGCACAAGAATTCGCACACCACAGTTCTCACACGGTTAACACCCCCCGCGTTCGATACACATCAACGACGGAGTTCGCGGAACGAGGACGTTCTTCACCGTGCCAAATGCAACGCGATATTACAAGTTTTTGTCATCCGCGTTGTTTTACGAAGGGCGCCAACACGCTTACGGTCATTCTCGCGCTGTTTCACGTCTTATTGACAAGAATCAAAGGTCGCGATCTTGGCTTTCGAGGAACTTTTAGACCGAATTGCGCAGCAGACGTCCGAATGAATTTGAAACCTAAATAGTGAGATTGAAGGGGCGAAATAAGACGCGGTAATCCAAGATTTTGCCTATATTTGCTATAGATTAGATAATAGCGTTGATTCACTGTATCGCAGAAGTCATAGATTAGATAATATTTTACGTAAGATTTTACGTTTTAACAATGAATCGAAATCCATGGGAGTCGAAGTAATCGAAAACAGGATAGATCTTTCAAAAATGAAAAAAATCTAAGGCAAGTCGCAAACGATACCTACTGCGTCGCAAATAACGCGAGACTTAATTCTTTTATCGATTAAACTATCCGATAAACTGCGTGCGATACACGTGGCTTGCGAGGAACAGTGAGAGAAGATAACGAGACTGACGGGAGAAACTAAAAATATTGATTTTGCAATTATATTCGGAAAATAATGTATCTCACAAGGAAACGATTTATAAACAATAAGAATCTTATTAGACCGTACATGTGAGAACACAATCAATAAGAAGTAGGAATTAAAGGCCTATAACGGTTGAAACAGGATCTTTGATGCTTAAATAATTCAATGTGAATTTTATATATATATATATACGTACATATATACTATATTTGTAGTTATTTTGAAACGATTTATATTGTAAAACTGACAACAAAAAAACTAACTTTACCAGTCGAAAATTTACGTTTGAAGTAGATGTTCTGGAATTTCTAGATGATCAAATCTTGAAATTCTATATGGATTCTGTACCCGACTCGGACCGAAACATATATATGTTGGCCATTTTAACTTACAATTAGACACCAAAAAATCTCAAAAACAATGCATTTTTGAAAAAAATATTTCAAATAAAAGTTGTAAGGTTTGAAAAAAGACATCAGATAAACTGCTTATAATAAAACTCAGATTAATTTTTTTCTTAGCCCAAAGTGAGCCCTGGATCCAAAAAATCTAAGTAACTCATCTAATAGTCTTCTTCAAACTCTACAACTTTTATTTTTTTGAAACATTTTTTTTAAATACGTTGTTTTCAAGATATTTTGATATCTAAATTAAAATTATGGCCAACATGTTCCAATCCAATTAGAACACAGAATCTATAGGATCTTAAGATTTGATTATCTAGAATACCTATTTCAAACATAATCTTTCGATTGATAACGTTAATTTCTTGATATCACTTTTGCAATATAGATCCCTTATCGGTCAGGGTCGTCTGGCGATTATTAAAGACCAATCGAATTATACATATCCAATAATCGATATAAAGCAATGAATAAAATTTTTACGAAGCAACCAAAACTATTAAATTGTCAGGGAGGTTCAAAAACGCTCGAAATGACGAACTCGCTTTGATCGAAATTAAATACGAGGCAGACCCACCCGTACTGTGGTGTTTAGTTATCTCCTTACTTTTTTTCTCGAGGAATCTCATACATTCCTGTATTCCGAGAACGAGTTCGTTCTGATCGCTTGAACAAGCGTGCGGTTTTTGCCGGCTTCGTCAACTTGATTCGAGCGAGTCGCGTTTCGTGACAGTGTCTTCGATCTTCGTGAGATTGCGGATTATTAATCCTCCGCCGACAATGTTGAACTTTACTTTAAGGCACAGTCGATTTTTTTATTATGAGTTCTAGTAGATCAATTTAAATCTATTAAAAATAAATAAAATACAATCCAGCTTTTAAGATAATAAAAGAAAAACTTTCACAAGCATGTAAATATTTTTTTTCTAATTAGAGAGAGAATAAAAAAGAATTTTTCCATTATTATTTATAAATTGCTTTCCGCGCGATTTTTATACAGTGTAGAATAATATAAAAATCAGTACTGAAGTTCGAAGATCCAGATTGCGAGCGAAGGGTGAAAATTTCATATTGCTGACGGAAAGCTAATTAATAATTTATAGATTTAACACGAAAGTCAAACAGAAACACACGAAGGATATTTTCCATTTAGTGACACAAACGTCTTCCATCTTTCTTGACATTCTGTGAATAACAGAGACAGAATAATATCTACGTTGATTTGTGTTCCACTAAATGGAAAACATCCAAAGTGTCAAGTTGACTGTTATGTTGTTTAAGGAAAACAATTAAAATTACATCTATTCACGTACATGATTAAATACATTGCGAAGGATTTTCCATAAACGACGATAGTTAAATACATTGCCAAGGACTTTCTATAAACAATACAATTTGTTCACGTTGCTTGAAAAGATTTATTCATGTTACTTGAAATTCTCAAAAATTTTTGCACTTAAAACGAGATAAATATATATTCCGACAAAAGATACAAAGCGAAGATCTGCCCTGTTAGATATCAAAAGAACAAAGGCAATCCAATCTCTGAGGTTAAATAACATTTTTAATTCCTTTGTATGTCAAAATGAAAATCAATTTATTTCTGTAGTCGGTTTCAAAATAAACAACATCCATATTAACGAATGCACTTAATAAATAATTAATTAAATTAAAATATTTAACTTCGTTGTTTTAGTTAAATTAATGACGTAAATAGGAATAGTGGCAACTTATAGAAAGATTAAAAATAACTCAAATTGGGTATAATTTGACATTATGAATTTAAAGTATGAGTGCAAAACAAAAAGTGCAGGCAACGCGAACAGGGGCGGTATTCTCGAAAAATATAGCACATGAAAACATACTAAAAAATACTACAGTATATGTTATCGCATACGAAATATTGGAGAAATCTATGGTATATATTGTTATATATACCATAGATTTCTATTGTTATATATACCATCGATTTTTTTCGAGAATAACCTATGACCTTTTGTCTGTTTTTTGTGTGCTTTTACGCTTAAGAAATTTAAAAAATTGAGGAAAAACGTGGATCTAAAATTCGCGTAGTTCTCTTTCGATGAAGAAAAGATCTTGTTAACATATAGTCGAACACGAATCCTAGCTTTTTCAGGCATATCATCATTATAGGGTTACCAGCCGTACTGTTTTAAAAAGTACATATACCTACTCCTTTTAAGATTGTAAAACTTCTGGTCATTAACTAAAATTTTACATAGGTATATGAAATTTATATTAATAAGAATTGTTAGCAAAAATTATGTTCTAGAAATTTTATTTTATTAAATACCTACATTTAACGCAAATTAAAATTATCCCTCATGCTTCCACCCCCATCTTTTTTTTATAAATATATACTATTTTAATAATATTAATTTCTTTTTAATTAATCAATGTTTAATGAAGGAACTTTTATGGAAACTACAAATTTAGTTTTATGCAAGGACAATATTAGCCCAAACAGATAAAACAAAGTCACAATAACATCAAAATGACGTCAAAATGAATCTTTTTTACGATTCAGATATGACCATCTTATACCGTTCTTTAAGCGCGTCATTATTTCCATCATTATCTCGGATGCGAATTAGGAAAAATGCTACGTCGCACGAAACGTACGCGAGGATATCATGCGGGTGGGAACACACGTGTGCGAATTGAAACCAGCACGAAATCATTGACTCCCACGCCATGACACGCGGCACATAAAAGAGGTAGTTAGACCGCATTCTTGCACGTGTAAGCGTGTATTTAAAACACGCGCGATTGACGAGGCATTCCCGGAAATCGGTCACTCACTGCGTACGACTTACGAAAAGTGAAGATACTGCGTCACACGCAGGCCATCTGCGTCGCACGATTTCTAGCGTCACATATAACGGCTTTAACTGAGAATGCGCGTGGTATACCTATGGTGATCATTGATTCTATACGTTTACACCGTGCGTTTAGTCCGCGACCTATACAATAGCTATCTTTGTTTAATATACAGGCTAAACAAGGATATCTATTGTATAGGCCGCGGCCTAAATGCACGGTGTAAACGTAGCCATTGACGTCCTTTGGTCTGTGTTCGCGTTGCTTGCACTTTTTGCCCTTAACATCTTCGCTTTCTCTCTTTTCAATGACCAAATATGTATCTATCTCATTTTAAGTTTAAAAGTTTTTGGAGATTTCAAGCAATGCGAACAGAACTCTTTATTATATAAAGGACAGTCTTTTATTTCAGGTAATTGTCCTTTAAATTGAATTTTTTTTTTCAAAACAATTCTATATAGTTTACAATTTTATATAGTTAATTTATTTATATTGTTAATGTTAATAATTATATTAATAATTATATAGTTCTGTTAGGATTGCATTTCAAAACTGAAAATTAAATTCGACACGCAATTTGTAAGATTGATGTTATGTAGTATATAAATTTACATCGAATTATTTAAACACTGAAAGATCCAGCTTGATCGTCTAGGATCTTCTTTTCTTATTTGTTTTTTCATTTTAATAATATTATAGAAAATTCCTTTTCAATTAGCATTCCAATGTCTAATGAATTAATGAGCAAATTCTTACAGAAACTATCGACAAATTTAGTTTTATGCAAGGGCAATATTAACCCAAACAGAACATCAAAGTTACAATAACATCAAAATGACGTCAAAATGAATCGCGATTGATTAAAAAGCTTACGAGAAAATTTCGAAGATTAATGCGCAGACTTCTGACAGTCACAAACTATTTTCGAAATATTTAGGAATAAAGTCTAAAATTTTCAAGTTTATCCTTTATTTTCTCTAAAGAAAATATAGTAACCGTATATATAGATTAAGGTGGCCAATCATATCAAATTAGGAAGGACGGACCCAAATTTTAACTCTTCGTGCTAATTTAGAACGCGTCCCAAATTTTGTCTCAAATTAAAAACATAATTATAAAATGTCCCTCTTTTAAATGTGAATAAAATAATAGATAAAAATAATAAATGAATAATACGTGAAAATAATAAATGTGAAATAATTTTCAATTAACGTATAAAGAACTTTATGATTTTTTATTTAAAAGCCTAGAAAGTACAATTGAAAAAAAATAAAATGTGATCTTGTAATTTTTTTGTTTGTGATTTTACGTGATGTCATACATTAAATGTTATTATTTACAAATCTAATATAATACTGTTCATGTGTTTCATTAACAATTATAAAAAATATTTATCTATTAAAATTTAATTACAACTAATATTAGATTTTTTAAACGTCCCTGTTTCCCTTCTTAAGGAGTTAGTTCACCTTACCGGGGATATCCTACCTCCTCGAGATAAAATTTGATAAATAAAATTTTTGCCTCTCACTGCGTGGAAACGAAAGAAACAACCAGGGGGAAAGGTCGCGTTAAAATAAACTCCGAACTCGATCTCTAATGTCAACGGTTCAACGGTCTGCGTCATTTCAATTCCGGAGTGGCGCGTATCGAATTAATCGATAGCCAATTACGGGTTTAAAACCGGAGTGGAACGTTCAATTTCACAATATATCGAAAGTCGCAAAAATCTCTAATCGATTAATGCGGGGGACACACGCCGTTCATGTTCTCGTAAGATTGCGCAACATGTCGGTGGTGTCCCAACGAGGTGTCGGTTCGGGGATCGTGCGCTCTACTACGCGTTACTACGCAGTTGGTAGAAGAGAAGACTCACGGGCTCCCTGCGGTGGTCATTGCTCCGACGTTGTTTACGACGCAGCCGGAACTCGCCGCGCGCATGTAGACGCGCCAACGACGAGAAATTGCGCGAATCCGGATTACTCGAGCGGAATAATGCGAGGATTAAATCGCGCAGGAACAATCTGTCGCTTGTTCGTTTCTACCTGTTTCTCTATCTCTCTCCCTCTCTTCGCGTACTCCGAATTCAAACGGCGCGAGGTAGCAAGCGTACGCGGCAAACTTCACGTCGCGCAGGGTCGCCAGCCGCACGAACGTTTCGAATCTCCCCCGAGACGTTTTGATCGCGTTCCTCGCGATCCAGGAAACGAAAGTCTAACCTCTCTTTCGACGCCTGTATTAAACCGAGAGCCTCGGGTCGCGTCCGACCTTGCTTCGACGTGAGAACGTCGAATGCCACACGTGGCTTCGAGCACGTAGCGTCCAACGCACTTTGAGCTATTCGCCTACACTCACACACGCACACGTTTTCTCACAGCCGTGACACCGCGCGCGCTCGCGTGTAATTACGACGCGACGTAGCGTATAGGATTTTCGGAGATTATATTTAACACCCTCGCGTCGCGCTCGCACGTGCATCGATCAAGTCGCGCGCGCGATGCGTAGTCCCAAAGCAAATCGCACTGTCACTAAAAAAAGAACGAGAACGAACATGACGCGACGGCGCGCCAGGTCAACTAACCCTTGTGATTTTTCGTACCGTGGTGTAACGCGGCGCGGCGCTGCGGCGACGATTGCCGAAAACTGCCGAGCAGACCTGCGGGGCAGACCGGCCCGTCGTTGCTCCTACGCTTCAAGCGGCCAACTTCAGCCTCCTCCCGCCTCCCGGCGAACTTCGCGTCTTCGTTCGCGCGCACACTGCCAAAATCCGATCGCGGTGAGTTTTCCACGTAGTAATCCGTCGAGAACGGTTTCCTTCACCGTCTCTCACCTTCCTATCGCCCTCCGAATTCTCGGAATGTCGAGGTAAGCCGGACAGCAAGCACGCGGACGCCGAACGTAAACACGGGAGAGAGAGAAGCGTGACGAAGCGCGCACACCCGCTTCGCTTCGCGAACGGTCGGAATGCAGCCGCGTTTTCGCGTCCGATCAGTTTCCAGGTTTCCACGACGATGCCCCTCTCGGAGGGACAACGACTCTCGCGCGACGCGCGTCTGTAAACGCGAACGGACTCGACGGACGGTCAACGGCGTCACTCTCTGCTCCAGGCCGCGGCGCACGGGATAGGAAAACGTAACCGTGCCGTTCGCGTAGCGTCCCGCGTAGTACTACGGAGAGGGACGATTCCCGCCGCGTACGGCCTCCCTCACTTATACACGGTCGTCACGACGCGCTCCGTCCTTGTCCATCCCACTGTCTCTCCCTCGCGCTCTCCCCCTCTGTCGCTCGCGCTTGTGCACACGTACACACATACACACACACGCGCACCATGGAGGCTCCCGCTACCATCTCCCCTTCCCGGAATCACCTCACTGGCATCCGTCGCGCGACTTGCGAGCTCACCTTCGGACTCTCCTACCTTCGCCTCCAGGGGTGAAATTGCGACGCACAATTGTCGTAGGTAAGGAAATGATCTTGCTTTTTTTCTCGAAATCAAAAACTGTGCAGGGAAATCCCCGGTTGTGACGCGTCAACTTTCAAGAATCGTATGACGCAACTCTTGTCTGATTTGAATATATTTGATTATCTAATTCAAGAGTGTCCAAGGTTTGTAATTGCAAACAGTGACCTAACGTATCATCGCATTAATATTCATTAAACTGATTTTAACTATTGTCTTCTTTTTTCTTAATAGAAATAGTGAACGTCGACACACATCAAGACAATGACCACTGGGGGCTTCTTACGATTCTTAACCTTTAGAGGGCCGGACTGGCAATTACAGAAGTGGCCAATAACAGAAGTCTGTATAACTTGAACACCGCAGCCCTAACTAATAACTTTCTACGTCCACGTCGTTAGTCCTGGATTATGCTAAAGAAAAGTTTCATATGTACGTAAATGTCTATGTTATTCAATTCGACTTATCTACGTAAATAACACTATTTCTACATAAAATTTCGATAATCTGACTTCAGAAACATGTTCTGTGATATCAAAAAGGAATACTAAAAACAAAAAATGAAAATTTTCCTCTATAGTGGCCAGTGAAAACTCGTCGACTCCTCGTGACATAAACATTCAATATATACATGAATTTTACATCAAAAAAATTCAAAATTTCAAAGCAAAAATGCCGGCCCTCTAAAGGTTAAGATCAAGTGAGAATTACAAGCGTATTCAAATTCACTAAGTATTGACCAATGAAGTTATAAATTTTCTAGTAAATTCTCTCGCTTTTATAAGTTTCATCTCGCTTCAAAAACCGTAATAAGCCTCCGGAATTAGCAATCTTGTACTGATCTAACTAAAGTCCGTGTCGCAGTACGCATTGAAAACTGAAATTGCGAATTAGAGATTAGAATTTGACCAATCAGACAATTTTAATTTTAATGCATTTCGTTCTAATTGGTTCAATTCTAATCTTTCATTCGCAATCCTCAATCTTCAATGCATAGTTAATACGGACTTAACGGACATCAATCATACAATTCCGAATTAACCTAAAATCTAAAACTTATCGAAAATTTCAAAGATACGCGAATCTATAGAACAATTAGTTTGCTATAGAGTACGAAAACTTAATTATAGAGCTACTTTTTGTTAAGTTTTATGATAATATCAAATCTTGAATATATTAATTGTATGACACTCGAGTGTTATCGAGACTATAGTCTAAACTATAGGTTCTTTGTTGCTACACTACACTGTTAAATTTATAATGTCAAATTATACCCAATTTGAGTTATTTTTGTCATTTTTATAGATCGCCACTATTCTCACTCAATATACCGTTAATTTAACTAAAACAACGGAATTAAACGATTTAATTGAAGATAATATATATCGAAGACTGAAATTTAGTTTATTATTTCCTAAGTGCATACGTCAATATAGACATTGTTGTTTATTTTAAAACTAACTACAGAAATGGATTGCTTTACATTTTGACACACATAGAAGTTAAAACTAACATAATGTTATTTAATTCAAGAGATTGGGTTACTATTGCTCCTTTGATATCTAACAGTGCAGACTGCATTAAAACTTTTCTTTCTTGCTTTCGCCAAACTTCAAATATACGTATATCTATTGCATTTTCAGTACGAATGTAAGTATACTAGTTTAACTACAAACACAAATAAATTTTCAAAATGTCTCACTTGCCAGATGCTGGGTAAAAAATGACGCAGCTCTTTCTATTCACTTCAAAAGTTCTTTACGATATTATATTTCACTCACATCTTTTCAAATATGCCGCATATATTATTATTTGTCTACATTTTGTTAAGAAATTTTATTTTGAATCTATTATCCGGAATGTCTAAAAAAAATAGGTTTACGCGTGATGTCAATAGATCGACGTTTTTTTAGAGAGAAAAATGATGAGCAATAATTTTTGAATAAATCACTTTCTCACTAATACTTTGTGAAAAGAGAAATTCGACTTGCTTGATAAAAATTAAATTAACGCTATTGCGGAAGTTTCAATCGTCATTCACTCGCGAGATATCCTGCATTTCATGGAAGACTATCGCGGTGCCTCATATTATCGCGAAAGTTCCAATCGCGATTATCGCGAGGTACTGCGCACATAAAGCGGGATCGGTCGCATGCACTTGATATCATCTCATATCTTTACACCGCGTATCCTCTCTACTTCGACTCTTTTTCGAGGGAGGGGGCAACGAAGCATCTCTAAATCCGGCCTTGTCTTATCGTCTTCGCGTCTCCATCCCATTTTCTCGCCAATCCCTCGCAAGGTAGACTTTTTCTCTGAACTGCGCCGCCTTCGTTCTGTTCCGATTCGCGACTTCCTCTCTTCCTTGCTCTCACATCATCATCTTTCCACGATTCGTCGCTACCCTCGATTGGTTCTCTCTAAGTTACTAGATTTATAAAGTACCGCAATGGCATGAAACGATTTTATGAGTTAAAATTTTTGATACTTTATTATACTAATTCGAAATATTTTAAGTTGAAATGGTGTTTAAACGAATAAAAGTATGTCCAACTTACTTCCTAAATTATTCTCTTTGATATTTTCTCGATTTATGTTCTATCGTACCAAGTTTATCTCTTGATTATGGATTATAAATAAGTAAAATATACAAGTTTATGTTGCATTACATTATTTATGCTTGTGATATCTTCTCCCACAAGGGGTGGCATCCATATATATATAGGGAGAAGATGTCACTTTTGAAGGGTATGACATATCAATTTTTTCCAATAATATGTAACATCAAAAGTTTAATTTGTATAAATAAAGAAAGGTTTCTAGAATATAAATAATATTTTTTATAGGTTAATTCAATAACATTAAGAAGTTATTCAAGAATAAAGGCTTAAGTGTGGCGTCTTCCCAATTTATCTTACATAAATTTGGAATACCGCGTTTAGTGTTAAAGATGAAAAGAGAGTTTACGGTACTTCACAAATCTAGTGACTTTAATTCTCTCTTTCTCAGCCGATTTCGCACCAACTCGCGTCCACGAAGTCCTGTGGCTCACTTAATGCTCACTAATGTAAGTGAAATTTTTTTATTGCGTCGCGCAAAATCCTCCGTGGGCCAAAATCCTCCGCTGCAATGAAATCGTCTATCAATACATGTTGACGTCACGCTGTTCGCGAACGTGTCCGATAAACGTCCGATAACGTTTTCTCAACGACTCGCATTTCTTTCCTTGTACACACGCTTTTTATTATGCAAACTGTATGATAAAATTCTGATATTGGCTGATGAAACTCGCGAGTATTTACAGAAAATTAAATTTTCAACAAAATAGCACAACGATTCGGAAATGGTTATATTCTATTTAGTGCCGCGTTTAGTAATTTTAACTCTCTTAATTATTGGAAAGTATAACTGAAAGTTCTACTTTCCAATAATACGATAAGTAAATGTGATCTTCATTTGATATCTCCGAACAATAATCTGCATGATATGACAATATAAATGAAAATTAATTGTGTATATAAATCAATAGTACCTTTATGCTAAACTACATGTAATCAATATGTATACGTTATACACTTTTTTGCCATTTAATATTTGTAAATTATAATTATGTTAGTTAGTTTTGCTTGAGATAATAGATTCCAGCACGTCGAATAAATTATACCCATCATTATTATTACATTTATCATTTTGTTTAATTGATTCTTGATGAGCTGGGGGAGGGGGATGATGTACAGTCCCTGACTACATTATTATGACCACCTTATCTTTTTACACTTTTCTATTTGGTTAAATTTTAAATATATATTATGATGAATTTATTGAACAATTTTATGTCTAATCAATTAATTACATCTTGGCAATGTTCAATCAATTATATTTTATTATAAAATACAGCAAACAAAACATGCAAAATAAATATAAATTGTTGTTAGACATGTTAATAAAGCATAAATAAATAAGTTAAACCTAAGTTATTATTTAACTCATGTTTAACTTATTTATTTATGCTTTATTAACATGTCTAACAACAATTTATATTTATTACTTACCGTTATATTTTATTAATATTAACAATTTACGTCACGAGACAAAGTGTTCTAACTAAAGATTATATGTAACTTCGGCGTGATTAAACAGTTGACACATGTCAAAATGGCGATCTATGTTAGAGTTGCATGCACAGTAATTTAAAAAACAGTATTGCCACATGAAATACAAATCTTTCTACTTTTTATAAAAATTTACCAACTTATCATAAAAATATCGTAAAATTCAACAGTGGTCATAATAATGTGATCAGGGACTGTATATACGTAAACACATAAAATTTATATATTTATACATTTTATAATATATAAATACATATAAAATTAAAAAAATATTTGTTTTTGTTTGTCTTAATGAAAGAAGTGCGTCAGCATTGTAATGTCTTTTCGAAGACGAACGGATAATTTCACAATTTGCTACCGCGCGATTTAGCACGTTATTGCCTCAAGCTAATGAACTCGCATATGATTAATTCATGAATTATGTCAATCTTGAGGAATTGGTACGACGACGTGTCGTCGGAGCAATGGCGACAAACGACGCGTGCGTTCCGCCAATTCTCGAAGCCGTTTCGCGCGATGCCGTCGGGATTCCCGTTTCGTATCACACACCACCGTCACGTCTAATAATAATTTCGCGGAGCTATAGGACATGGGATTAATTAACCGTCTAGTACGATCCGGCGGGATACACAGACAATATATCTAACCTATGTCGCGACCGCACGACGCGATATATGTATATTCCAGGAACTCTCGCAAAATTATACGCAAAGGTATTGCGGAAGCGCCAAGGTCCCTCCATATACATGTTCGAAGGAATAGCTACACGTTATATAAACAGACGGATTACACTGTTATAAGTTCATAATGTCAAATTATTCCTAATTTAAGTTATACTTTGAATCATTTCGCCACTACTTGATAATTCAAGAAGATGTATTAAATTTGGCTCAAAATTAGTTTATTATTTATTAAGTGCATACATTAATATGGACATTGTTATTTTGAAACTAACTACAGACATGGATTGATTTACATTTTGACGTACGTGGAAGTTAAAAACAACAAAATGTTAATTAATTCACGGAATTGGGTTATACCACACACATTGCTCCTTTATCTAACATTGTAAAATAAATTTTAAAAAAAGGAAAAGGAATTTATAATTGTACAAGAATTTAATACTCGATATCGGGACTTAGTTTCCAAATTATTAGAAATAAAATCTCGTTTCAGAAATCGAGCCTGGTTCCTTTCGATATAAACGCATCTAAGAATCCCCTGAAGACGAGGAACACGCGTACGACCAAAAGCATCAATGCGCGGCCAGGCGAGGCGAAGGGGAGATCTGGAGAACGAAGAGAGGAAAATGCATGGTGTTCGTGCATGGGTGACGTCGTGTCGCGTAATTGTGCTCACGAGTTCACCGACACGGTGCGGCACGACGCAAAACGAAAGGGGACGGAGAAGGAACGTAAACGTTTACCGTCGACGAAGCGTGCCCTAGGTCTTGGCCATATGCAGCTGCAGCTGGAGAGAAAGAGAGAGAGAGAAAGAGAGCCAAACCACGGTCGCCCTTCCCGCCGCATGATGAACCACGAGGGTCTTCGCTACACAGGTGAGTCATTTGTATGTATATGCATGTTCCTGGTGCGCAGGCGTACGTCAGGAGCGGAGTCGGAGCGGAAATCGGGGTGTCGAGACCGATATTTCCGAGTAGACAGTCAACATTAAGGTAATTTAATTATAGGCTTTCTACATAAAGTCGTAAGAAAGTGACTAATCACAGTCGAATGTGAGAAGAATAATTAATAATGATTGGTCAATTTCTTATGACTTAAGACTTACAAGTATAATGGTTTGTAGAAAGCTCATAATGCTTAAGATGTTGGCGGAATTACGAGATTGAAGAAATTTTTTCAAATTGGCTTCATAAAATTGAAAACCCTAGCTCTTATACATGTTTAAAGTACACACAAATAAATTCTAGAATATTCAAACTTAAAAACGGAAAAAATAAAAATATGCATACATATATATGTGTAATTCTTTAATTTTTTCCGTTTTTAAGTTTAAGTTGAATATCCCGGAGCTTATTCGTATACATATTTTAAACATGTAAAAAAATTTTAATTCTGTAAGGCTAATTCGAAGAAATTTCTAATCTGTAATGCCAGTAATTCCGTCACACCAACATCACTTTATAACTTTCCAAAGAAGAGGACTGGTATTTCTATCCGCTCGTCTCTCTTTCTATATATTCCGATATTCTCGTTATATCCGCACGTGGAAATAAACACGTCGAATAGTTTTGTCGTATCGAACGGTCTCAAATCGCTTTGATTTCACCACCGGCTGCGTCCACGCGATGCGTTAACGCGCAGGGAAAAAGTAGAGAATGGCGCGTTTGCACCGATACGCTCTCGCCTCCACATTCCCCTCGAGACCGGTGACGTAGGATGACGTCATGGTAGATGCTAGTTCCCGGGACGAACGATCGATCCTGGTCATCGTACACGACCATTACCATATACCGCCGCGATGACTGTAAGAGACATGTTTACGCGAATGCACATAATTACGCCGCGTGAGAGAATTTCGGATCAACTTTCAAATACAAAACTCCAATCCATATAATTCTATACATAGATATACAATGCGTAGAGCTTATTCAAAATCCTATTAGACTATTAAAGATCATTTATAGAAGATCGTTTGCATGACTTAATATTTTGATGGTTGACTACAATATATAATTAATTTTATAATCTATCGTTATTCAGACTTCTCATGTATCCATGAACTTCTCGACTATATTCCATGAAATATTTAGATAAATTAGGAACTTAATATTAAATTAAAGATTCATTCAGACAGTTACATCGGATGATTGAAACAGATGTTTAGATATTCTTCTCAATTCCAAGCGGCCAAGTCGCTGGAAGTCATCTCATTGAAATTCCTAAAAATTTGCTCTATATTGTAAAAAAATTACATGTAATATTACAATGATTATAGTGAGTAATTTTGAGATCCACTATTAAAAATGTGTATTTATATGTAAAATTACAGTTTATAAATAAAATTATTTTTTTTTTAAACAAATTGCAAAAACAAATTTATAATTGAAGTTAAATTTAGAAAAATATTTACATATTGATTCGACAACAAATTACGTACTATTTTTTAAAAGCATATATTAACATTATGTTGTATAATATAAAAATTTATACATTTACACAGAAATTATTGATTATTAATTTATTATTGTTATTGTAATTTCCCAACTAACATAAAGATATATTTACACGATTAGAACTAAAAATATTAATTTTTGTAAAAACTCGCAATTTTTCAAACATTTTCACTATAAATTGTGTAATTTTTACACGTTTTATTTACATAATTTTACATATCTTTTTACATTGTAGGGGTGTTAAAATTTTTTGTTGGATCCGATTAAAATCTAAATAAGTTAATACACACTTTATGAAAACGAAGCGTAAATGCTAATTAGGTGGGTAAATAAAGTTATAAAAAGTTATCGCAGACGAGAGTTTATTCAAAGTGCTTTATATAGCTACGTTGAAATGAAATTAAGTCGTAATTCGCGGGAAATCTATTTCAGAAAATAAATTCAGATAAGATCGGAACAGCGGTCGACCCTAAAGACGCTGCTCTTCGCGTGTCACGTGCGCCCGCCGTATCGAGAGACGGCGGGGCTATATTTATATGGACGCTGTGGGTCGCGTCGTGCGTGCCGTACGTGGCGACGATGACTTGTCGAAACGTTCCAAATATACGGGAACGAACGAGGACGTCGACGGATAGGAGGACGAATGGATGAGAGAAAGCTCTCGAGAAGAGGGTTAGAGGGACGAGGTCGGTTGGCTGGAGCATACGAAGGGAGGGATGACAAACGGCGAGCGGGAACGCGAGAGGCGAGGATAAGCGATGGGAGGACGCGCTCCGCGACGGAGAACGAAATCGGTTCAATAAATGCAGCGCGCGCGGCCGTCGGCACCGCTTCGGTCGCTAACGATGACGGTGGCGCGAAGAGGGCGAGGAGGCTGCTGGGCGCGGAAAGTCCGTCTGCGCGCGCGACAGAATCCGAGAGCTTCGAGCGCGAGCGTGACGGAGAGACAACAAACCCACGCCTGCGCCACGTGGAGTGAACAAGTAGCAGCAACTGGACGAGAGAGAACGAGATCCGGGATGAGACGCGCGACAAGAGCGAGGAGGTATAATCGGCTATACTCTAGAGTAGAGAGAAAGTGTCCAAGTTGAAAGTCGGATGTTGTCGAAATCTCTCGTTTGGCGAGAAGAGAGAATATATTTTTTTTCCTCGCGGCAACTGCGTCATTCCTTGCGAGTAAAGTCGACCCTGATGAAACGAGACGAGTAACTTGCTCGACAATGCGGGGCGCTGGGAGGCACGGGGGACGCTCGCTCTTGCCGGTCGATAGCTTCTGATCGAACGTGGGAAAGAAACGCGATGAGTAGGAGAGAGAAAGAAAGAGACAGAGTGATAACAATGCAACGTGCTCCATGCGATCGCTAATGCGCTGCCTGTCTATCTGCTGCCGTTACTGACAATACTCCGTCTTGTCCATCATCAATCGTTGAATTATTCACGCACATTTCTACTTACGTAATAATATCGCAGTTAATTTTGCTGTAGACTCATTATTAAATAATATTATATTATAATACATTAATTGACTTCTATTGATCATATGTGACTTTTTGATTGATTTGTTTTAAATTGCAATTTTTTTTTATCACGGATTCGCGATTTACGGAAGAGATTGCGTCTATTATTGAAGAGACTCTCGCACGTTTTTCGCGCTTGTAATTATTCATAGGCTCAAGCGACCTTGACGGAAAAAGATGAACGATAACAGCAATTAGTTATGCGCATGTTGGCCGGCGGCTTTCACGTTAACTAATGCTAATGAATGCGGAAGGCAGGAACTATCCGTACGGGTTGAACTTATTACTCATTTACAATCACGTAAATCATAAAAAATACTTGACATTTGTAATAATTGCAATATATGATACGTGTGTGCCATTTCACTTTATTTCACCTTCAATAAATAGAAATTTCGTGACCTAATGATCACATTTATCGAATAATTCATATAATTTGCTTATAAAATATTTATACTTCAATTAATAAGACAACAATTTAAAATAGTCATCCTTTTATAACATGAAAGTAATCGCAATAGACAACAATAATTTTGACTACTCCTACTTTTATCGATTCGGAGGAGTATGATTTTCAATTCACTAACGGTGCCACGCCTGCAAATGTCGGCTAGGTGAACAGGGACAATGGGGAATGAGGG
>NW_017257883.1:292148-399229 GCF_001594055.1 Mycetomoellerius zeteki | reverse complement strand
GAGAGAGAGAGAGAGAGAGAGAGAGAGAGAGACCGAATGATAACAGAAGAGGCATCGACCGCTCGTTGCCTGGACAACACAACGAACGTCGACTTTAGCCGAATTATTTGTTAAGCCACGCTCACACGAAATGCGTCGTTTATTAGTATTGGTTGGATTGGAGTTACATCGGTTTATCCCGGAATTAGCGCTGCGCGAATATGCCGCAAACCTAGGGCAATTAGATTGTTTAAATGAAATTCCAGAATATATATATATATATATCCATTGAAGTCCTAATATTTAGTTACTAATTGAGCGAACGTCAATTTAGACTTTCGAAGACAAAATTTTGATTATACATTTTTATATTTAATTCAACAAAATTTTTATATATTAAATTTCAAATAATTCTATTTATAACTACTGGTATTAATGTGATATTTAAATAATCATTATTCATTTTATTCTAATCTTTCATTACCTTTTCAAGTCCATTTGTAGACAAAAATATCAGAAAAATGGCTATCTAATAATATCATACAAGATAAAGTAGAAAAAGGTGCAGGATGACCACGCTACGTAAGCGGACGCGAAAAAGAAATCTTTACTATGAAACGTGAATACTGTGCTCTAAGTGGAGCTTTTATGAACACCAGGTAATTAAATTAAACGTAGTTACGGGCATGTAACGGCCAGGCGGGGCTTCGACGAGATGCGTTCTCTATGCACGTTACTGGAATGAAACCCTCGCGTTTCAAATGACACGCAACGACAATCATACTCGGTATTTCCCTCTTCACGCATATTCTCCCTTGTCTGGCGTTTCTACGAGAGATCGGTTGGGCAAGGTCCGGCATGCTTTTCAAGCCACGCGGTCGCTTCCGAACGAGGGTTGTTCACCCCTATCCCGATCGAATTTTACGGCTTGGCAGGATTGCGAAATAATGTATGGCTACGTGAGAATCAAGCTTACACGCAACTGAACGAACTGGAAAATAATATTAACGAGAATCTTTTTTTATATGTTATTGAGTTATTTAAAGATATACATTATCTATATAATTTTTACATTTTTCTAAATTAATGGAATACAGCAAGCTAGTTTAATTCTTCTATTATTCGTGTTATTTACAATTGACTTTGAAAACATGTTATTGCAATGAAGTATATATATAATTATGCAGATTACTGTTTTCCTATTAAAATAAGCTGAATTTTCCGTAAATTGTTTTCCGCGAGTTAATAGGTGGAATGCAAAACATCCGAGTCCGGTCGAGAGTTAAGGGACACATGCATCGTGGAGAATGCAAAAGAATTGCATGCAAAAATGTCTAACAGAGCGCCATTAATCAAGCAGAAACCACAGGCGCGTGCGGCATCGCGTCTAGTCTCGCGCAATTAAGGTAAACACGTGGCGGAAATTAATTAATCGATGCGCGATGCCATGCGTGGACAACGACGTCATTTGTTGCGCGACCTGATCGTCGCCGAGAACATTGACGGCGTGAACGAGCGCAAGGATAATGAACGGAATCGACGGACGTATTTTTCAGCGCGACGTTGATACATGATTATTACGAAAAAGTGCGTTATCATCGTGCGTGACCTCCGATAAAAGCGAATCGTTAAAATCTGTGCATGACCAAATACTCGAGCGAGATTGCGTGTCGATTATGCGATTCGGACTTGCTAATCTATCTCGACGCGAAAAAATGATATCAAAGAACCTGCGTTGGATTTTACGCTGGGAATTTCAAGATATCGTTACAAACAAGATTCAATTTAATATTTTAATGAAAGAAAAGTAGACAAACTGTTCTCTCATAAAGTATTCAATATATGTAAATCATCAGAGGCTAAGAATTAATCAGATCGAGAGGAATCTTCGCTCGAATTTGGAGGTGGAATTTTAGTTAAACAATGATCAGTAAAGTGTTTTAAATTAGAACTTCTAATATAAAAAATACCGATGATTATTGGTGGGGATTTTTACAAAGGAAGGAACATGAGGATCGATTTATCTGTTTGAATCGAACTAGTACCTGATTGTGGACCAGAAATTTGGGAAAGTGTCTTACAAGTTCAAGGTTTATTAATAGGATACTCTATTAAGGTAGATCTTGTTTGTAAAGAAAATTGTTTGTAAAAGACTTAAAAAGCTGGTATTCATAGTTGATTCTCATTGAGACTATCTTAAGTACAGTCTTAAGATGTCATAAACTAATCAGAGGGCTACATTAGTATTTTAAGACGGTTTTAAAATAAGAACGGACTATGAATATCACTTTATGAAACGTATTCATAAAAATATTACGACAAGTAATAATATCCGGTATACAAAAGTATCTCACGATATTGCAATCTGTGCGAGTCTTTATCTAATCACAAGCTTTTTCATTCAACCGTTTATTTCGTTGAAGTGGAATCTACTACACAAACTCATTCTTGACGTCTGTCCGTATCGCCTTCTGTGAAACATAATGGGTGTGTCGCGCAAATAAATAAAAAAACGCAGCGTATGTGTACTTCACCATGCTTGTGTCAATAACGCGGCGATAACAGCTGGCGTCAGTAACAACATGCGAAGCGAAATTTATGTACAGTATTTCGCATTAACCTCCACGGGTTGAAGGCTCCAAACAAAGTCCCAAATTATTCGCGCAGTCTTCTACTTCCTCCCATTTTATCTGATATTATTTGATTGAGATCTTTATCTTTCGCCTCCAGCTGCGTCCGTGAGTTTCACCGCGATTCTGTTTATCAATCGATTTGCTACTCAATTTGCAATTAATTTCTTCATAGTGAAAGTTTTGGCCTATATAACTAATCTTCAAATTAAGAGATTAAAAGAACTATTACTTAAAATTAATGTGTGAAAGAATATATGATTTCAATATCTCAGTATTCCATCTTGTCTCTTCATAATTTGATATTTAATTGTTTTTCATGCTCGCAAGTTAAATGAGGTCTCAGATTAAAATTTTGCTAATTGTAAGCTAGAACTCGTTTGAAATTAAAAAAAAGAGCATGATTTTTTTATCCATATTCAAATCCGATTTATCAAAATTTATTATTCTCTTAATTATTAATTTAAAAGCGATTATTATATTCGCATTTATGTTAAAAAAGAAAAGTTTGCAGATAAAATACGCATTATCAGTATAATTTCGAAGAAAATGGAGAAACGTGCTCCAGCTATTTGAATCAAATCGCGTCAAAAGTCATTTCGGTACAATTCACTTTACCATTTTCAGTCGTGCGAGAATTCACTAAGCTGAGTCATTTTGTTCTAACATCACAAGATCGCGAACGCGTAACGATCGAACTCACTGACGTGTTCAAAGTTTATGACTGACTGACAGACGAAACACATAACTCGTATTTGCGCGCACTTACGGCCGTTCACTTAACCGACGCTTCTCAAAGGAAGTATTGATGAAATATCGTTGATGTCGACAGCCGAAGGCCATACACGACACATTCTGACGAACGCGTTCTGACAGGCGCAATGGTCGATCAAGATATCGCGAACTATGACGCATGTATCCAGTATTCCACGTAATTTTGACTCGCAATTATATTAACAATTACTTGCTATTGACATCACAGATATAATTTAACAGGTGTTGTTTAAATTATATCGACAACAAAGACACGACAACAAAGATAAGTGCAATAAGAAACGAGTTCGGAGTACATGACATAAGTGTTTCATAAATTTATGAAAATATTACATTATATTGAATTAAGAGAATTATAAGTTAGATTTTTCCAAAACTTTTAGAAAAATGAGAGAATACTAAAATAAAACGTCTGTGATGCAATGTATATTATTGTATACCAGGATCCTGTTTTTCATCTCTCGAAATAGAGGACTAATGGACAGACTTGAGATCACCTCAGAATTTATTCGCAACGTCGACGCAACGTATAAGAAAACTAAAGCTGCGCTATACTAAAATAACAGATGGTTACATCAGACTCGAATCGTAAAATGAAGCTGCGAAAAATCATGAACAATCGACACTGTCTGTTTCACACCATGAGTACACATGTGACGTTAAAAAAATGACTCTGTCATTATTTACCACAGGATGTCTTTGAATTTCAAATGTCATAACAGCTCTTTCCTTATTTGAACGAAAATATTATTTGAATGAAAATGATAAATTTGAATAAAAATTATTTAAATGAACTATAGGATGCAATACTAAAAATTATATATATATATATATACAGAAAATTAAAAATTAAAAAAAATAGCTCATTGCTATTTTCAAAATATTATGGAACAAACTATACCACGAATCAATATAACCGTGCCGGAGATACACGAGATGAAGTTAGAGAAGTTTAACCCAACACCAAACAGAAATATCGATGACTCATGCAGTCACATATGCTTCAGATTCGTATGATTACGAATTGCAACATGATATCAGTAGTCTTCAAGACCGTGTTTTGTAAGAATGGAGAGCAAACACTGGCACGTTCAATTATTTCCTGCGAATGTGCGTTTTATTATCATGCAATAAAAATTATCATGCTGTTAAATTTATCCTTGTTCCGCGATAATCATCGCGGTGGCAGTCGTAAAAAACGATCGTTTAACCAGAAATGAGATTCCAGCTGTTCCAAATTTTTGCCGAGCGAATTTCCGCACAAAAGAAATTCGCGAACTTCGTGATCCTCGGTGCCTTTACTTGTTACGCGACGAGGGTAACGATGATCGATGATCTTCCTCCCGTATCGTTTGATAGCCGCAAACCGCAGACGTGTGGTGCTTGTCGCTGCGAGAACACGTTCACCATCTCTTTCTCTCTTTCTCTCTCGAGGTATCTGATATCGATATTTCTAATAATACCACTTCCCCCATGAGCTTTCGCTTTGCATCTCCGCGATATCGTTGGTATTACGCCGCGCGTTTTAATCGAATCAAAAAGCTTCGATATTTCATATCTAATTTCTCAAATTGTAATTACTGTATTGGGAAGAAGGGAAATATTTACTCAAATATTTAAAGTCGCAACAGAAATGATCCCAAATAAACTAATTCGCTTTCGATCATCATTATTACTGTTTCTGCGAATTCGTTTGCATAATACATACTTTATTTCGAAACACGAGCGGTCGAAAAAGTAAAATACCTAAACAATTTTTACAAACGGTTATATTTCCATCAACGTGCTTTTCTTTTCCCGTATTGTCGCGTGTATTCCGTAAGTCTTGCATTTCATAAATGACGACCTTGAAAGGGTTGTGACAGACGAAAAGGGAGGACAAAGTAAAAGAAAGAGACAGCCGGGAAACGACAAAACAGAACGAAACAAAACGAGACGAAAGATCCTGGGAGATGAATTTATGATTAATGCTGCTAGACGGCCCGGCCGGGTAGTAAAAAGCGTTCGGTCGCGAAAATAAAGAGTCGTAAAACCTAATGAGATGAGTTCCATCGGGATCTCCGAGGGAGCTGCTTTGTGCGCATGAAACTCTCTCGGCACCAATATTGGCTGCGTGCCGGTCTCATACAAGGTGTTTGGAAGCAATCATATTTCAACCGAGTTTCAACAGAACAATATTTCTCGTTGAAATCTGAGATAATTGAAAAACCAAGATATTTTTTTCTTTTCATTTTATATAAATTCAATATCCTTTTTTCTTCAAGGATTTTACTACGTCATTATTATTGCTATTGTTATTCAACTGGATTTTTATTATTTTCTATATGATTTCTAATTGTAAGATTTTAGTGTTAATTGTCTGTCGGACAAAATTTAACGCATCGATAGTTCTAGGGTTAAAATCTAGTCTCTCATTTCGACGAGTATTCTGTCGGTTCTTACCGTTCAAACTGACAGTTTTTTTCAACACCTTGTATAACGGCGAAAGCGAATGCAGACGTAATCGGTTCGGCGCCGATTAGCCCAGACGAAATTGCCTCCGCAAAACGACAAGGCGGTACTTTCGACACTATACTTCGCGATTTCTCGTTCACCGTTCCTTTGTCATTGCTTACGTGATGGTACGATGAGACTGGTGGCCTTGAAGTGTAACATAAGGATGTAGAAAGTTGTAATCTCGTCGGCGAAGATAATAATAAACACTGTTGCAATTGTATATGAACATGCGTTCGTCGAAGGAAAAATATTTTTGCGATCATCTCACTCGTGAAACGATTACGTGGAACTATCCCTAATCATTCATGATAAATATAAACGCGGCATGCAAAAATGCGAGTTTGAAATTTTAATCATACTCTTAAATTGATAATTTAATCTTAACTCGTTTGCGTGTATCTCGACAACTCTTCTTAAAGAATTTTCAAATATTCCGCTAAAAACGTGTTTCCTTCATCGAGAAGGATCTTTTCCGAAAATTGAAAGGCGCTGAATTAAAGGATATCTTCGCGCATCCCGTCGTTATGGATGTACCAAGTGCATAATTGACTCGCAATTTATGTTCCGAGCAACCACATGTGGGTGGCCGTGCGACGACCGTATCGCTCGTTTCTCCTCTTCCTCTGCCTCTTCCGCCTGTTCGGTTTATTTGCTCGCGTTTGTCGGCAAGGTGGTCCCATGTGAAACAGTACCGCGCCTCGCCATACAACGACCTCGATCCTATCTGTATTTAGAGATAGATCGTGCCTGTGTTTGCGGTCTCGCAATGACGCACGGACTATTTTTCGTGCCGAATTCTGCCGATTCGTTGCAAAACTATGTTAATCAACACATCGCAAAATGTGCTAATACGTGACGAAATATGCTCGGTTTTAGCACGGAGATCTTCATGTATCAACTACGTGTCGCATTTTCGCATGTCGTAAATTATATCTACGAGTATACTCCGCGTGGGAGATTTAACCCTTCGGAGCTGATGTTTATTGGACCCACTAAACCATAAATCTCTTCGTCATAATGTTAAACAAATTAAAGTTTTCTTTATGTTACGTCTACAAAGGATCCTGCACTAATTATGTGAAAATTAGATGAAACGAGTTAGTTTTCACATATAATAGCTTATAATGTGATGAATAGAAGATGTCAGATGCAAGGCTCAATGATGAATAGTTTTTAAGCTATGAGTTTTTAAGGCTAATGATGCATCAAACATGTTTGTACATGATACATAAGCATATTATGTCTTAAACCTTTGATTTGATGCCATTATTCAAAAACTATATATTATTAAGCCTTGTACACATCTTTTGTTCATCATTATAAGCTACGTTATATGCGAAAAACTAATTAACTCATTTCACCGGGATCCAATTTCTATGTAATTAATACGGGATCCTTTAGAGTATTATCAAAATAATATACGTTGTTAGTATTTTTTTTTTTCATTTGAGTTATGTTAATTTAGTTCCTTGAAATTAATTAGTGTCCTTTAATCAACATAAATTAAATGGATCTCACAGATTCAGGTGTTAGTAACTGCGTTGCAGGTTTTGGCGTCACCTTCGGAAGATTAACGACACAGATACATATGAAAATTTTTATTCGAGCGCCAAAGTATGCCACATAGCGCCTAGCAGACTCGGACAATTTGTTAGCATTAACTGTAAAAGGCGCGCATCGCACGACAAGAAGGAGGCAATCGACTTTTCGGCACGGTCGTTCACTCTCGTCTGCTTCTTCGCCTTTCCTGTCGCGTTCTCACGTAAACTGCGCAGTAAACAAACCCAAGTTTACCTCGCTCTACCGGCTCCCGCAAACACGATCTGCTCGATTTTTTTGTCATTCCTCTTCGCTCGAGGTGTTTTAATGAGGCGTCGTGTGTATTAAAACGATTTTTTACTGAGACCCGCTTTCTCCAAAAAGCCATCACGCATATCTCGTTACGTACTACGTGCAAACTGTAATAGGCGTAAATATGTAGAATTAGTGAATCAAGTTAAATTGATCTATGTACTGATCGAGTCATTTGCGAGATTGACGCGATTAAATTTTATCGCCGTGTGAGCCTAGTTGTACGACGCACGGTCATGATTGCAGATGACAGTGATAACCTCTGATACGACACGAGTAACGATAGAGATATAATCAAAGAGCAAAATGCTAACCTCTTTATAATTCTATTTTCTATCATGTTGACATAAACAATTAACGATACACGTAACTATCTGTGATCTAGTTATAGAGTGATAAAGATACCTGACGTGTTTATTTTAGCGCGTTGACTGTACTCATGAGTTCATTGATGCTTTAACTCTTATCTTATCAATCTGATTTCTAATACCCCCCTATCATTTTATTGTTCTACAGCTATTGCGCATCTTCAAATGCAGCGTACTAGAATAAAACCAATTTTTTCCTCGGAATGCGGAAAACCACATGCTCATATCTCGACATGCAAGTCGATGTCAAAAATATTAAAATTATAACGTCAAATACTCAAAATATCATACGAAGAAAAATATAGTTATATAAATATATATTATATGTACAGATATACGAAAGTATTATATTATATTATAATTGGTACAAACCTCGTATAAACAATTTATTTTTATTTAAAATATACAATACTTTTTTAGATATAAAAATAGACTTAAAAAGATTATCATACATAAGAATCGATAAGAGAAACATAGAAAATTTGATAAAAATAGACAAATTTAAATAATTCAAAGAACGTTCGTAAGAGAATTTCGTGAGAGATTAAATATAATAATATAACACAGATATAGCGTAATAAATATAGATAATAAATAAAAAAGTAGATATTATTTTAGAGATGATAGAAAGGTATAAAGCCCATTCTTGTCGCTACGACGTCGTGCAGGACATATCGTATAAATCAAAATAATCTTGCTCGTGCATACATCGCAATTTAGCGAGCCTACTTAACCAGAACTTTGCAACACAAACAACAGCTATTACAAATTCAAGCACACGTGCCGGTAAGCATGACTTACCGCTCCTTGCTAATTTAAACAAGGATTAAATGTCACCGTTCAGGGAAACTATGTGATCGTCCTTACGCTATTCACGTTCCCACAAATAGAAGCAGAATTTACACCTCTTTCGGAGAAGCCTGTTATTAGCATCAAAGCAAAAAATATATAGATATAGTTTGCTAACATTATTGAAAAACGGTATTACCGTATCGATCGTATAGAAGTTTGAGGGTATCTAAAAGTTTAATGTGATAATATGAGCGCAAATATGAATTGGGATGGGGGAAGGGACTCGCATAAAAAATATGTCTTACCTCGGATGGACAATATATTCATATCCAAAGCTACACTGCAAACATATAAATGAAATGGTCAAGAGAAAATGGGTTGTGGTAAAACAAACCTTGATCGCAACAACGCTTGACATGTAAGAGACATTGATTAGTAAAACATTAATTATAGATGCATTCGGAGGAATATCCGTCACGAACTTGAGTGGAGAATTTAACGCTTCCCGTTGTTTGTAAGCAAAGTCTATATAAAGTCAGAGATAAAACGGGAGCTTATCGTTGTAAGTATTGTTGTAACAGCGACAAAAAATAAAGAGCTTATCAGACTTGCTCGTTATAGTTGTGATAATCCCCGAGCGTGTTTCGACCAGCAGCGTGAGCGCATCGAGTACCGACGATAATTAAGCGTAACATCTTAATACCAGACGTGTCGTAATATTATCGAAAAAGCGATTATTTGTAAAATTGTCTCAACATAATCTCCGTTATCGAACCCGACCGTTCCTTTCCTCGGCGCGATAAGCGCGTCGCGAAATACGAGCTTAAAGTAATCCGATGCATGGAAATCGATTCCGCATTGGGAATCGCATAAGCCCCCGTCTCTTCTTCAAGTTATCGTGATTATAATCTTTCAAAGACAAGATTTTAAAACCGGATATACTGCCAGAGTTTCACACGGAAAGAACAATTTTGCTCAAATATCTAAAAATTTAGCTAGATACAGATCTGAAAGTAATTTTGTTAGATCATCAAAATAATTATGTAGAATGCTTAAACAACTGATGACAATTCTGAAAAAAATTTTAACATTTAAACAGCTTGAGTGTCTTACATAATTATTTTGATATCTAAACAAAATTATTTTCAGATCTATATTTAGCTAAATTTTTAAATACGTTAGTAAAACTGTTTTTTCCATGTAATACTGCATCGAAATTGAAATCGTTTCGCGTAAATTTTTTTCCTTTCTCCCATTATTATTATTATCGTTCTTACCGTTTTAATTTTCGATATCGATTAATAATCATTAAGGGCACAGAGGTATGAATGAAATCTGCTTGAAAGAAAAACACGCAAGACTTACTGCATGTTCTTGATAACCAGCTCCGAATCAGTCTAGCATAATCGACGTAATCGATCACCTCGTCGAAGTCGCACAATAGCGCACCGTTTTGATCTCTCCGACATTTCCTTGGAACATCCTTGCTGCGAGGGTGGTGATGATGATAGTGGAGATGGAGAATCTCAGATCGTCCCGCATGGATCGCATTCGGGCTCTCAGTTGGATCTTCCTCGATGACGCTCGTTAGCAAGGAAGTATCAGCGGAGTCTGCTGCCATACCGACGGCACTGCAATAAGACCGGTCGACGATGGGTTTCTAGTGACCATCACAAAAACGAACCTACGATAAAAATAATCACACGTTCGGCAATCGCCATGCTAATCGACGTATTTATTTCGTGTCAAAAGACAAGAACGCGCCAATAATTTTGCAAATTAAGCGGACTATCATAATGTATCAAGCCATTGCACAAACTAATAATATATAATCGCAAACTTATCACTTTAATGCAAAACTACGAGGAAGCGGTACCGAAAGGAATTCACCCCGAGAAGGATTATTATTTGGTTACGCCTACGATTTATTATCACGAAAAGATTGACCTTCAGAGCCTGTGTACATAATAATGTACATGTTGGAAAAATAGTCAAAATTTTGAAAAAAAGAAATAATTTTTTAGTATGAATTACTTATTAAAGTAATGAGAGAGAATTAAAAAAAAATTTTTTTAATTCATGGTTCCATTAAAACCAAGTTTAAAGGTGTTAATCATTGTTTTACTGAAAAAGTAAAGTCTCGCTTCGAGATGAAACTCAAATAGGAGATAGCGTATATCAAAGAGATAGACTTTCGAAGTCCATAGAATTCTGCGAAATAAGATGACAGCTCCGGATACGTCATCATCTTGCACTTAATTCACGATAACCCAGATTGCGGATTTGTACGTACAAAGTGGGTTATCGCAGCGCGCGCGAAAAAAAAATCATCGTTATCGCCGATATTATACGCAATCGCACCATGAAGATAAATATCTCGACGATGCCCTCCGACCTCACTAGTGGCTGTGGTCGCGACGACGTTGATGTTTTACTATCGGTGCGTACAATCGACGTTTGCAGTTATCGTTCCACGGTACCGCACGGCTCGCGTCGTCAAGCTCTGTTTTATCAAAGGCGGTGGAGAACCGCGCGGTGAACGGCAGCTGCACGTGCCGCCGCGGACAAGGACGTCCGCCCGGTCGTGGCGAGGATGCCACTCGGGTACATCCCGAAGGAAGAGGGACTTCTGGCAAGGCGGGCTTCCTGACAAAGGCCAGCGCGGGTATGCCTTTCGTCATCCGCACGACGAGTGGGAAAAGAGGTATCGATCCGGCGAGCCGAGCTCAATAATTCCAACAAGAGTCCCTCTCTCGCTCCTTTAACGCGGGAACACAATTTGTGTAGCTCCTGCGCGATGCGCACTGCCCGCCGCGCTCTTCTCCTCTTCACCTGGGTCCGCGTTCAGGACGGTTTGATTCTTGGCCTCTCCTTATCCTCTTACCTCACTCCATTCGGCTTAAGAGCATCGATCTCGTTATTAAATTGAGAGATGAGCACGAAGGTGAAATTGACCTTTGTACCGCTTCGAATGTAGAGATTCGATAATAATGTCAGTCATTAACTAACGATCACTTACGGGAATCGACATAATTTTCCACAAGATAAAACAATACACGATAATGAAAATATCTAGCGTTGGGAAAATTATTTGACACACGTTATTATATAAAAATTTTTCATATAACCTGCGTCGCGGATTGTTTCACTGTGACGGAACATGTTGCGATACGTATGAGCTCAGGTATGCGATCAGCTGTGCCAAAACTCGTAAATATTCACCGGCGCGCGCATACTTGATTTTATGGCTATTATCGCCGCGCAGCTTGCGGAAAGATATACCTCTGTTGCAACATCACGCGAATGATAGCGTAGCGTGTACACGTGCCGCCTGCATCGATCGACTCTGCTGCGATTAAACGAATCCGATATTGATAATGAGACGATAGCGATAATGAGACGACTTCACGAGTGGCCGTGCGTTCGTCTCGCTCGCAATGTGTCTTAGAATAAGTGCAAGATTTTTTACAATTTTTTTCATCGGTAATGTCTAGAAATACTCACATTCGATTGTTGCAGAAAATTCTTCCATATAATCGGTCATAATTTAGTATACAGTAAATGACAGTGTATTAACTCTAGAATCGTAAACCGTTTAAAATGTATACTAAACACTCGCAAAAATTACGACTAAAATTATTTAAACATACAATTTATTAGCATTATTAATTTTTTAAATTGGCAATTTATTAAATACTATTCGAGTTAATCACTCTGGAATGGTATAAATTAGGAAGGCACTAATGAGGCAGTCAATGTCCCACTTCAATCAAATGAATCAAATTTACGGTAAAGTTTATTATTTTAGGATTAAATAATTTCAAAAGAAAGAAAGAGAACTTTCAAAGATAAGTCTTTTTTTTAACTAATAGAAGATTGAATTTATTTATTCAACCGATTTGGCTATTTATGGACAAAGCTTTCGAAACCGGGAAATCAGTTCATGTATATATGCGACATTTGGCAAGTACGATATCGCTTTTTCATACATCAAAAAGCGATATTGCCTATGATAGTATCTAGCGAACTGGTCGTCCGGTCGGATAGCCCATCAAAGCCGAGGACGAGATGTCAGAATGGACAAGTAGTCGTAATACAAGCGGAGAAACGAGTTTCATATACTATAGAAGTTTCCTCGAGATTGCCAGTTACAAGAATAGTACCTCCGGTTTATCCTAGCGCCAACCCCAAAAACCGATATCTCGGAGCGAAGTTCGAATAAGTTGATGCGCTCAAGAAACGTAAGGGAAAAAGTTGAACTACGAAATCGATATGGATGTCACTGCTGTTTCGCCGGAACAGGTGTCACATATTTCGCGATGAATAAAATCGATTATACGGGGTATCCTCGTGTCTCTCTTTAATAATTTTATATTTTGCTTTGTCTTTTTTGTATTTTACTCGCGACTATAATTTGAAATAACTATAATGCATTTATCGTGTTTTATATATTTTATTACATCGAATCTTTTGCAAACGCAATATGTCAATTAGTTGTTATTGAATTAGCCTGGCGAGTTTATTTCACTGTTATCGCGCCGCCTGTCAAAACTTTAATTTCCGTATCTCCCTGCATTTTCGCTCCTAATGTCCCTTCCATGCTGCGGCGTTTATAAACGGTGACGCGAGCCCGCTTGATGCTCGACGTTGAGGGACGTATACACCTCCGGTCTTTCCCCGACTTTTATTTCAACAACAAAAACACGACGGTATTATCCGTGCGCGCCGATATCAGGAGTCTTGCGCGCAAAAATTTCCCGTAATAGCTCGCGTTACGATAAATCATAAACAAAAATCCGATAGAGATTTGCGATAGATTTCCGATAGATCGGAATTTGCGAACTGAGTTTATGCTCTAACAGTTGATCGCACAAAATGTAATATAAATCGCAAAACACGATCTGAATACAAGTTTCCTCTTTAATCTCGTCGTATCGAAGTCTATTTTTGCATAAAAAAAGATCTGAATTTTTTATCGAGATAAGTTAAGAATTTTCAAGAGTTTCATCCTATTTTGAAATTTAAACTGCACTGATTGTGAGAAAAATGTTCTGATTAAATCAACAAAGACCTAATCAAATGATGAGACCAAATGGAATTGAAGTTTCATTTGAAAATTATGATAACCAAGAATTCTGTTCGGATTCACCAAAATTCTTGTTAAGCCTTTTTGTTAATTTAATTAGAACATTTTTCTCAGATAAATAAAATAACGCTGAGTGATTTTCATATAATTATATTTTCCATATTTTTAAACATTCACTTATTTATATAATTCGATTATATAAACCGTTTTCTCAGAATGAATTAAATAATACTTGATATGCAGACTGTACTTAGAACAAATGGAGAGAAGATAAAAGGCTTTTGTGTAACCTGTTCAAGTTTTCGCGTAGTGTGCTTGTAATACAAATAGAACTGGTCCGAAGTTAGAACTGACCGGAAGTTTCTTCAAAATGACCAGGCAGGAAGACAAAGAAGGGGAGAGGGAGAGAGAGAGAGAGAGAGAGAGAGAGAGAGAGAAAAAAAGCTCTCGACTTTACGGCAACGCCGGTTCGGAAACTGGGGGGTTACGCAAAACGGATGAGCCCCAGAGATACCGCGCATCGTTTACCGACATTTACTAGCGGAAGAGATGGTAAATTACGCGCGCGTATCTCTCGTGTACGAGCTGTTGCTGCTGCTGCTGCTCGCGGTAAAACATTACGACAATATTTTGCTTTCGATTCGGAGTTTGTTTTCGATGATATCCATCGAGTGTTCGATAATAGGTGCAGACCAGGGATATATTTTCTCTGTTGAAAATTAAAACAATATTTTCTCTGGCGAAAATTTTATCAGAAATTTTCGATCACAATTTATTCGTATCTTAATTGTCAGTATAATAAATACAATCAGAATTGATTTTCTGAGGGTAATAAAGAAAAGAAAATGACAGAAAGAAAAATGTGAAGGTGAAATGTAATATCTCGCTCTGTCGATCCGGTATCTTTGTCTGCGAATACCGACGTATGATCGATTCCTTTCGATTCTTAATGCAAAACCACATTTATAGGCTCGACCTGTCACCGCTTATTTTTCTACGTGATGATAAATGCGCTCGCGATCCATCGATCATCGATCTTATTCTTCGGCGCGCGCGGGTTTTTCCTTCAAGATTAAAAATATAACATCCCCCGCGGTGACTAATGTGACGTATGCAACATGTATATACATCGAAAATAACATCACAGTATCAAATGTCTCAACGAAAGTTTTTGAATATTTCACTCTCAAAATTATTTCGCTGAATGTAAAATAGATTTAAACTAACGAGATCAAATAATAAGTGGATATAAATATGTTATTTTAATTTATACAATGATTAATAGCCAAAACACTGAGAACAATATCTAGTTGAAAATTCGATTGTATCAATCAGAATTTCAGTTATTTCAACTATAATTCTAGTTGATTTAACGAGAAAATTCTCATTCGTCCATTTTCAACTAGAATTCCAATTAATTCAACCAGTTTTCTCAGTGTAGTATTATATATTTCGATAAAAAAATATTTAAAGAAATTAAAATTATAAAATGGAAATAATATAGAAATAAGTAATATATATATATATATAATATATCCCTTCTAACTATATAGTTCCTAGATCTTAATTCTGTCTTTTAAGAATTATACAGTCAACGTACAAAAATAATAAAGAAAATAGAAAATAAAAGCGATAGCACTAAAAGAATTAGGTATAAAATACTTATTTAAAAACTTGAAATTTGCAAAGTGTGTGTCAATGAAAGTCAGTCTCAAAACGCCAAGCCAAACAGATCAATTCTACGCGATATATTTTTTATTCTCCTTCATCTATGTGGTCCCCGAATTCTTTTACGTTATTGGACTATATCAAGATAAACGTAATCTGCGATCGTTCACCGTTTCATTGAAATTCGAATTCGTCGTAATTATCGATTATATCGTTCTCGAAATTTCAGTCGACCGTATAATCGGCGACGACGAAATTATTCGCGAGCGTACAATAGTAAGGACGGAAATCGCGCCGATAAAAAAACGCTTTATCACGCGCGAGGTAGTCCCTCACAAAGGCTCGCTGTACTCTTTTTTCCGCACATATTGCCGCTACTGTCGGTCGTCACGTTTGAAAGCTCCTGGCACGCGGGATTATAAATTCGGCAGTGGAAACTCCCCGGCAATACGGACGCACAACGGTATGAACATTCCGCGGCGATCGACTTTACGAAGCCAATTTCGTCCGGTAACGCTCAAGCGGTCGTAGCCTCGGGGAAATTCACCTCGCCGCGTACTCTTTTCCTCCTCGTTTTTTTTCCACCTCTTTTTTTAAATCGCCATCTCTTACCCAGATCCCGGAATCCTTTATTCGCGTGGCGCGAGCGCGTCGATCCTCGGTCTCTCTTCATAATATTGCGGAAATCCCCGCTGAAACGCGCGCGTAAAAAGGCCGTTCGAGGTAAGGTGACAAATGGTCGTACGCGCAAACATCGGATCCCCGTGATTGCGCGGGAATCGAATGTTTGCGTCTCCTAACTCACTCGCGTACTCTCCGCGTTTCTCTCTCCACGAGACCTTCTCGTTTTTCGTAACTCAGATTGCCGACAATCCCGACGCGCGCCGGCAGGCACAATGCAACGAGCGATCCGGCCGGGAAATAACTTCTAATTGCTAAATGGATCTATAAATCGTTTCGCGTTCAACGCTTAATGAAACCGTGTTATTTAGTTAATTGCAGGTGCGAACTTCACTCGGCCTGACGATATATCACGCCTATTACGAATAATTGCAACGTAAAGCGCGCGGCCAATCGATCGGCCTCGCGCGTCCTCTCGGAGAGACATCTCTCAGCAAACTGTCTCTTTTTCTCTCCTCCTCGCGATCCCGCAGTCAATTTCCCCCCGGGTACACAATATCGGTGCCGAAGCTGTCAATCCGAACGGCTGCGAAATCGGATAGCGCTTCTCACGAAGACGTTCACATGCCGTCACGCTCGATAACAACCGTCTGCGTCTTCCTTTCTCGCTTCTATGAAGAAGGGTCGCCTTCATCCCCTCAAAGAACGCCACGTTCTGTCGACATGCGATTCCATATGGCATACAGAGAGACTCGCGCACGCGGATATATAGCGCGTCTTCCTCGGGACATTAATTCGTCTCGACCCCTCTCGCAGTTAAAATAATCATGCGTTTCATCGGCCGTATCGCGTCGTGAATCACTCGAGTCCGTTTCCTCACGCGGCCCGTATGTTAACCCCAGGTCGAGTCGGGGTTTCGGCGATGGGGGCGCGGGAAACCCGGCACAATTTACCGGCGCCAACGAGTCTGACGTGAAAACTTCTCGCGCATGTGATGTACAGAAAGGCATTCCGGCTAATAAAAATCCCGGGGGCGAACCCGAGGGCCTGTGCCTAACCTAGTCCAACGCTGAGCGTATTCACTCATCATCGTGTTAGCACAGGAATTTCTGACCTTGGCACTGATACCAGTCCCCTCCTCGAAAAAACATTACGACCGCTGTCGTAATAACGTCGCAGTACCGGAATCTCTCTGACAACTCTGGCACATATTGAACACGAAATAAAACGAAATTAGGATGCTATTCATTATTACTTTTTTTCTTTCTTCATAATCCTCATAATAAGTGTATATTTGAATTATTATTAATTTTATTTTAATTTCTATTTCCTAATATTTTTTTCATTCAGTTTTAATCATTAGTTTTCTTATTTTATTATCTTATTTATTTTTTTTAAATAAAGTTTTTTTATTACACACGGAATTATTTTATTATATTACGTACATTTTCCCATTCCGTTTTAATTTTTTTGAACTCTAAATAAAAAGAATGATTTTGTTGAAGAATCTACAAATTTCATTAGATACAGATCCGAAAACAACTTTATGGGACATTAAAATAATTATAGAACGTTCAAACATTGATAACAATGCTGTAAACAGTTTTAACATTCTAGCAACCACGCGAAAAGAACGATTTTGCTAAAGTATCTAAAAATTTACATAGATATATATTTGAAAATAATTTTGTAAAGCCGTCAAAATAATTATAGAATATTCAAGCTGGTTGTTAAAATGTCAAAACTTTTTGCAGCATTGTTCATTATTGTTTGAGCATCTTACTTATTTTGATGATCCAATAAAATTATTTTCAAATCTGCATCTACACTGAAAAAAAATATAGTCAATTTTAACAAATATTTAGTTCAATACTGCCAACTAAAAATATTTATTAAATATAAAGATATATATATTTATTTGATACAAGAAACATTAATTTGATTTAACAATCATTCTTTTTACTGAACAAATATTTATTTACTGTAAGTAAATGTTTAGTTGGCAGTATTGAACTAAATATTTATTAAAATTGACTATATTTTTTTTCAGTGTAGCTAAATTTTTGATACTTTTATTATGGCAAAATCATTCTTTCCATGCAGTTTGAGCGTCCTTCTTAACTATTTCAGTGGTCTGAACTAAATTATTTTCAGACCTGTATCTGTCTGATTAAATGTTTAGATACACTGACAATGAGAATGGTACCCATGCGTAGAATTTAATATATGATTAACAAAAACTTCCTTATTTTTTCATTAAAAAATTGTGTTGTAATCAAAATTTTGTTAGAATAACTAAATTTTTATTCTAATTATATTTTAATTAGAACAACATAATTTTTAAATGAAAAAGTATGAAAGTTTTTGTTAGTAACCTATCAACAAAATAAATGGTTGTATCAAAACATTTCTCTCAGTGACTTCAGCACAAAACCGTTCTTTCTGTGTAAAATTCTTTTTTTATCTTGCTTTTACCATGTTGCATCGACTGTAATCATGCGCATCGGACCGGCACGTACGTGTCTCAGTTATGACTGTGCTATATATATATACTGATAACATTTAGGAACTCAGCCAAATAGCATCTGTGTGCCAAATAGCGTAACCGTGTCATATTTTGAACGCCGACAAAGTAACGCGGCTAACCCGTCCAACACCGATGACATTCATTCTCAGAGTGGATTTATCTAGCGTTTCGGACAGCTCGTAGATGTGATCAATGCCACGGCGGAAATAAAGAGATAGCACTGACAGTTATTTCGACACAATACGGTTTTTCTCGTCTGTAAATTTCAGTTTGTACTGTTTGTAGACGTTACCCATTCTCAATATTGAAATAGAAAAAAAATAAAGGAGCTCGGAGGTATGTTCGCATCCCTCCCGGCATCAAAATTCAATAGTCTTGATTAAATTTCTAACTTTGCTTCTCCTTCAAAATTCTTAATAACATTGGTGAAACGAGTTTCCGCGATTAACATGCATTAAAATTACATTCAGAAAACGTGAAACTTATACCCGGCATCAAAATCGAATAGTTCCGAAGAACCTCCTAGCTTCCTTTCCATGAATATCGAATTGTAAAGCGTTGAATTGTCAGGAAATAAATTTCTGCAAACGAGATAAAACTGCCACGCAATCTCTCGTGGTCGCGCAAGGAAACCGGATTCGAAATTGTTCGTTGTCCTGATTTTTACGCGACGAAGCGCGTGATGTAATCCGGAGCGGAGTGTTTGTGACAGTTCGAGCACGAAAGACAATCGTGACAATCGTTCAATTAATTTGTATAGCGACTTCTACGTCCAATTTTATAACACATTTATGATGCTAGTAGGATATCTAGACTACTCTCTCGTGTGTTCGTAATATATTCGCGTCACGTTGCCGCGCCGACTTTAATTATCACGTACGACACTTATTAACGAGCGAATTTCATTTCCTCGAGCTATAGTTATGACGCGCTCATAGCTAATGCCAAATCGATTTATCCAAGATAATCCTGTGTTCGTATTACGATTCCTTCCTCACATCGAATCGTAAGGACACAATATGGATAATGAAGAGCAGCCTCGAATAATTACGCAAATAATATAGAATCGATTGCTGCTCTTATTTACCGATATGTATGTTTCATAAAGTTATTTTAATAAGCAGCTTTATGCATTGATATTTACGCGATTCAACAGTTAGAAGTTCGAATCGATATTACTTTTTTAACTCTGCATTACTCGCGTGAGATTTTTAAGATACCCTCGCCTTATAAATTCTAAAAGTATCTAAAATGCTATTTATATATATTATTATATTCAACGCAAATGGTTTTACAATAAAAACAATTTTTTGCACTTATATCTTTATAAAAGATGTGCAGAAAATTATCAATCTTTATTTAACTTAATAAATCATCAAAGAGAACAAAATGAAAATTGATGTTAAATGAAAATAATGTTGAGATGTCAGAAACGTTCCACGCAATTACGTTAAAAAAACGTTACAAAAACCAAACGAGTTATAGAGTTGAAAAGGATTCTAATTGACTGAAAACGATGAATAAAACGACTGAAGGAACGTGCTTCTAATAATAGCATGATAACGTAAATATATATGCCTCACCTTCTTCGCAATCGCACGTTCCATCGAGCACATGCAATTTTGCGAGTTGCCAAAGCCATTTACTCCACTTGCGTTCATCGTGCTTGTCTTACTGTTATATCGCACAGTAATTAAGGATAAAGGCGTTTATGGCAATATCTGTCGCTGATTCATAGAAGCGAAAGACGAAACTAGACATTTCCGACCAGAAATCGTATCGTTACCTGTACATTTCGAGTACGTGCTCCTCTCGGAGCTGGAGAGAGGGTTTTCGACGAGAGATCAGGTGGGTTCCCGGGTCAGGTAATATCATAGTTGCATTCTGCACGTATATGAAACTCGCTAACTAATTTCGCTAGCGTGTGTGTGATACTCGAAGAACAACGTTATTTCGAACAACACGTTCTGCGATATCACCGATCTATCGCATAATTTATGCATTCTATCGAAATGAGATAATGAGCAACACAAATATACAAATCAAACAGTGGAAGAACAATTTGACTAAAGTATCCAAACATTTAACCAGATACAGATCTAAAAATAATTTTATTAAATTAAACCATCAAAATAATTAAATAATTACATCGGAATCTCAAACATAATGAGCAATGTTGCATAAAGTTTTGAGATTCTAGCAACCGATTTGAACGACCTAATACATGATTATTCTGATGGTAACAAAATTATTTTCAGATCTATATCTAGTTAAATTTTGTTTTCAGTAAAACTATCCTTTTCATGAACGAGAAATAATCTGCGATATAATAACTTTTGATCATAATTTCTTACACATTTCTCTCTTATTCCCCTTTTCTTTTTACCCATTGATTATTTTTAAATGCCAAAACGATGTACATATTTACATCTATTTTTCGACAAAAATCTAGTGATAAACTTGGAGTACTCATTGAAATGTTCTGCGGAAGTGAACTGGTGGTTGGAAGTCGAGGTGGTGCTTGAAAAACGTCGTTTCAGGGTGATCGTTTCACACACTGTGGCGACGTTATCGTCGCACATTCTCACCCACTCAGTTACGTTAAAGGAAAAACTACAAGGAAAATAGGGAGAGAAAAAGAAAAAGCGCAGATACGCTATTTGTCGTGCAGAATAGCGGCATTCCCAAATGGAACGCGAGAGCACTCCGGTTATTAGCGCACTTAAGTGCCGACAGAGAACTTCGGTCCCTCGTGTCGTCGAAACGAGGGTGGGCGGTCGATATCCATCCGGTGTGCATTCCCCTTGCCTTTACCGATGGTCCTTCCCTCGCTTGTACCGCGATATGCATAATATTTACACTGCCCCCAAGTGCCAGGCGCGTCAATTTCGCCAATTTCAGATATATGCACGCGAATGCACGAGACACTCGCTGCGGCCGCAGTCTCGAGCTATGCCGTATCGATAGGGTGTCCCAGGTTTTCTACACTCCGTTCTCCGTACGAATTCTCGGGTTAATCTGCAATCGGTCTTATCGTCAGTAAAACAAGAAATCGACGGATTTTTAGATTAAAAAGGCAATTGAAAACTGCCAGGAAATTGCGCACGAATTCGATTTAAAGATTCAGAAAAATAAACTTTGTTCCTTTCGACGAGTGTTAAATTGGTAAAGCTTTACTTTAATAGAATTTTAATATTTAGAGTTAAGTTCTTTAAACTTTTAATTGAAGAAAGCTTGCTACAGAAAGTAACGCACAATCAAATTATCGTAAAGGAAAATCAGCTCCAAATTGATTCGTAAAGGGAAGTACGGGACACCTTGTACACCAGACGTACGCCACAAATTCCGAAATTCCCGATCCCTTCTCGAGTGAGTCGAGGCCCGGCAAGCGGAACGCGTAAATGCAAAACGAGTTTTTGAGTGTAAGTTTAAGCCACGGGCTTACGCGCTTATTTAGCCAATTATGCTTCGGTTCGCAACATTCGGCGAGCGTTGTTCGCGGTTCGAATTTAGTTGCGTGAGAGGAATGATAACAATGTCTTTCTGTTATCGAGCGTGTTTAAGCACTATTGTAAGCTTCTTTCTCGAACTCTGCACAAAATACCACGCAACATCTACATAACATTTACATCTATAATTAAACATTTACATCTATAATTAACATTTACATCTATTATTATCATTTACATTTACATCTTTCATCCATAAGCTAAACTTAAAAAAATTTAATATAAATTATACGATAAATATTAAAATTAGATTGACAAACAAGTATTATATGTTATTATTTAAGTAAAAATCTACACCGAAAAAAAAAGATAATATATCAACATTATTTTAATTGAAAATAATTGTAATTCAATAACACTATTCATGAAACAAATACATCATGTCCTTTTGTAAAATTTTATTTATTTCATTAATACTGTTATTGAATTAACAAGGTTATTTAAAATTAAAATTAAGCTGTTGATATATCATTTTTTTTCAGTGTAGATACTTATATTATACAATGCATCTCTACTAATCATAACACGACTTTTCTTTCTTAATTTCTTTAATTTATACTTTTGATTTCTTAATATTTCCCACCGACAAAAAGCCATCTATGATCACGATTGAAGTCTCCGCCGCGCAATCAAAACTGTCGGATGAGCAAGCCCCGATCATCTCCGACTCGATTCGTTTGAATGCTATCGCGTCTATAATGAGAAAAATTAAAACGGTCGGGAGAATAAAGGGGAAGAACGAGATTAAAGCGCGGGAAAAAGTTTAGGGCGGGCGTGCAATGGGAGGGACATTTGATTCCGCTCTTTCTCAATGAGTTTTCTTCGGCGACGTCGTACTCTCTTCGTAACTCGAGATAAACTTTTGGCAGGTAACGTGGGAAAAACGATAGCGCGCGTTTCTCCATGCTCCGTACGCTACATCGTCGAGTATACTCGACTGTTATTTCAGATTCTCCTCCACCCGCTTACCCCTCTTTTTTTTTTTGTACTCAGATAGCGTCCCGTGATGGCAGGCGGTATCGTCTTCTCCGATGGGCGGGGTGGCACGGCGCAGCGATGAACTTTATGGAAATGGTCAACATTATTTTTCCGTATACGACATCCAGCCGTCGCCGCCGCCACCGCCAACAGTAAACAATACGGACACGGATGATACGTCTCCGACGATAGCTGTACAGTGTACAGTATACATGCGTAACATCATTTTACGCATTTTGCCGTAAACACGACAGATACGTGTATAAGGTCATCGGTCATGGGCGTTCCGACCATGAATCTTGTGATTCCGCTGTGACACGGAATATCGTCTCGTTGCGAAACTTCAAGATACGATAGATATCATGAAAAATATTTCTTGTAACGTCCACTTGATTTTACGATTGATAAGTTTGTGATAAATTACAGACATGATTCTAAATATATGTCTGGAGTTAGTAATAAATTAAGAGATAATGAATTAATTTTGTTTAAACCAAATAAATTTTTGTTAAATATGTATACGGAAAAACAGTTTTGCTGAAGTATCTGAAAATTTGATCAGGTACAAATCTGAAAATAAATTGATTGACATAAAAGTAATGTAAGACGATAAAAAATGAAGATGACGCTGCGACTAGTTTTGATATTCTAGCAAATATTTTCGTCCTATTATTTTGATGGATGATCCAACAAAAAATTGTTTTCAGATTTGTGTCTGATGAAATTTTTAGATATTTCAAAATTGTTTTTTAGGTCCAAGGTTGATATTAAAAGAATTAATTAATGAAATATTATGCACGTATACTTGTAAGTTGTGGAAATAATGAAATTTGAAATATCTTACATAAATTGGATGCATTCAGTACCACGACCGCTCACTGAACACTCAGTGAGCTCTTGTATATGTTTGGTCTATATTTTTAATTCTAACGGAACATGTCAATCAGATGCAAGAGCTCACTGAGCGCTCAGTGAGTAGTTGTAGTACTGAATGCACCCATTGATCCAACAAAAATGTAATATAACTTCAGCGCACTTTATAAGATAAAACTCATTGCTCCGACGATGTCGATCTGACTGAGGGAAACAGCAACGAAACGATATGATATCATCGTCCGCCTAAAATTTTCTTAACAAGGTACGATTTCGTCTGTTGTACGGACTTCCCTATGCCATTGTTTCCCCGGATACTCATTGTTCCGTTCGCGAGAACGACGGAAGTAGCTGCGGCGTTGTCAGGGTGGTCGGGCTTCTCTTTACATCCCTCTTCTCTCCGACCTCCCCGCTGGATGTCGCATTAGCATGCGCAAAGTTAAGGGCTATCAACGTCGCGACGTCGGAGTTCTTCGTGAACAGTCAGGCCGTCTGCCTGTCACTTCCAATGATTCGCAGTTTACGATGTTTACGAAACGCGAAAGGACCATCGCCGTCCAACTCTGCCGAGGATTCGAGCCGTCGTTTCTTGTCGTCCTTAACGTGCCGCACGCTACACTCTTCCTCCCCCCTCATGCGTTCCATTTTGTCCCGATTTCCGCGTCAGGGCTTACCGGTCAAGTCAACTTAGCGAACTGGAGGAGTATCAGCGAGACGCTTTAATATTCCGGCGCGTAATCTGACGCAGATGCTGGGAAGTAAGTGCGGGATTTACGGAGTATACCGGTGCAATCTATTCGTAAAATTAACTGCGTTGCCTCCCTCGCGCGTTCTGCTTAAGGTTAGAATTTACGAGCCCGAAATAATCGATCGTTCCGCGCGCACCGCACACCGCCGGCAGGTGCAGCCAGTATTAATCTTCGGAATGCAAATGAAATTTAGTACCGGCCTTCTAACGCAACACTCCCTTCTCCTTTCTGCTACCCTTCCTCCCATTAACGCATCTTCGATATCTTCGATATCTCCATCGCGTCTTGCAGACTCTGCGCGAATGTCTTAAGAAAATCCTAATACCTCGAGCAACGATGTCGCATCGTTCCCGTTCGCGTTGCTACGCGACCAAAGTTCGTTGGAAAATGACGTTCGTATTACTCACGCTAAGTAGCATGACTTGGCATTGCACACAGGATCGTCTCTCAGGCGAAGCGTCCGTCGTTCTTGTGCCGCTCCTCGCTCGTTCTCGAGAAAGAGACAGCGGAGAGAGAAAGAGAGATGAACAGACAAAGAGAGTAACTGTCGGTTTTCCGAAGTCTCGGGGCCCGCACCTGGAAAACGCAATTAGCTACGCGTCAAGACAGCTCCAGGACTAGCACGTTGCGGACAGGCTACTGTTTATCTAATGCACGGATCCCGAGAAGTTAAATACCCGACCCTGCGTCAGCATGCAAATTCTTCACCCTTACCTCCTGTTGTTTCGTACCTTACGAAGACGCCTTAAGGTATTAATCCACTTGGAGTTTCTCGCCAAGTCGGGCGAAACTTAATCGAACTCATGATTAATAACAGCGACGGAAATTTCCACCGTCAATCACGATTAACGTTGACGATCTTTAATCTGCTCAAGTATTTGCAAGCTATCCGCGCGCAAACTGCCACGAGTAGACTCATATATCTTTTAACTTGACAATTGAGAAGTAATATATAGGATAAACACTCGGGTATTATGGTACTATATGAAAAATGATAGCTGCGTAATTTCTTCAATAATTGCTATAAATAGAATATTTTTTTAATCGTTCTAAAAGCCTATGGCCTATATCTTTTCCATGTGACCATCTAAACCGAGTTTATCTTCCATTCTACGGCGATGACTATATTTTTATCGAAAATCAAAATCTATTTTTAATACGAGCTTATATTTGTGTCCGTCATTATCCGGAGCTTTCAAGATGTTTGTGCACAATGCTTACACCATAAATATTTGTGCATCAAGTAGCCTTATTATCGGGATAACTTATGCATTATTGCGACGAGCTACCGAGTAAACACTCCACGAATTTCTTAAACGCCATTTAAAATTGTAACGAATCTCCCTGGACGCCGACGTGCCGCCCTGTGCTAAAAGTCGCTGAAAATTTAATTTCGAGATTGTTGCGCAAAGTTTACGCTCCAGCTGCGTCCATCAGCTGGTAAATTATGTAAACGCATCGTGCATCTCGCGGAAACACGATCCCTCTTCGCCCTCTCCCTCTGGTTTCTTTCGGAAGAGGTCGATCTTCGACTTCCGCCGCAGCGAGCGGCGGTCTTCTTGTAACGAACTCCTCCGTCGAGACGAGGTGAGGTCGAGAAGTTACCTTCCTTCACCCCGAACCGCGATATCGACATTCTCGGCTCAGCAAAAATGATCATAAATTGAGCTCCACGTTATCCGACGTGCACTCTCGTAAGTGTATGCCAGCAGCTCGTTGAATTATGCAAATACATTGGACTTTGACAAACTGCATCTCGACACGTCGGCGCTGACGAAGCGGGCTCGACACGCGGAGCTTTCGTACGGGAGTATCGAGTGAAATCAGTCATCGTATTTGTTAAGCCAGAGAACAAACGTATTTAGTAAAAACCGATGTCGCTTTAGAAATCGGCTTTTCAATAAGAGCTAACTGACATCGGTTTTTACTAAACAAATGTCAGTCGGATTTTATTAAACAAAAGGAAGAAAGCAACGAGATGATTAATGTGATAATTCAGTAACGCGTTACTGAACGCCCATTAAAACACGATGTTTCACAACCATTACACGGTCCTTGAATAGCATACTCTATTCCGTATGTCGTCGCATTACCCCTCGAAACGCGATCGCGTCAACACTAACAGACGTGAAACGCGATCATTCTCTACGGTACAATTACTATTGATCAGTTGATAATTAACTAATCTTACGTTATTAACAATTCGTGTATTAAGACGACCATCATTTACACGAAAAAGACGCTTTTAAAATATTCAAATATTTAGCTAGATACAGATCTGAAAATAATATTATTGGACCGTCAAAATAATTATATAAGACGCTCAAACTTGTTACTAAAGTATCAAGTGTCACTTTTTGTAATATTATTCATCATGCTATTTACATAATTATTTTGATAGTCCAAAAACTTTTTTAGATCTGCATCTGTTTAATTTTTAAATTAATTAAAATTTTAGTTAATTAAGTACGAAATACATATAAATTTGCGCACAAAATTACCACGCCGTTATTCTCATTAATCCTTTTTTATTGTTAATTGTGTTTTAATATCGAAAGTCCTTATTATTTTTTCTTTTAAATTTTTAAATATTTCAACAAAAGTGTTCTTTTCATGTAGAAGCAAATATTTCACGTGATTTTATTTGATTCCCGACATGGGAATCAAAGCGAAAAGGAATAAAATTTACAAATTATATCATAATATTTACGAGCAATAAGTCGTTTAACTTTCAATGATACTTGGATTTAAGTGTATCTCATATCGCTCTTTGAACTCTTCACCGATTGCCTATCGGTTGCAAATTGAGAACGCGGAGTAATGCGAATCGCGAATTGGAAAAATTGAAAAAAAAAGAGAATGATATCGATTGTTTACTAATATGCTATCGTGTATATCGTGGGATTGCGCGTCGCGTACGGTTAAAGTCGGAAGTGCTATAAGTGTCGCGCGATCATTGTATTCGAATGATTAAAGCGCCCGCGTAAAATAATTAACAATGTTTTCGCGAAGCTCCGGAATATGTGTAAGATTTATTGTACATGCGAGGAAACACATACACAGATACATACATACGTACGTACACATAAAACTCATTATATCGATGCGTCATTTATTGACACATTTTAATGTTTTATTATCCGACAGAATACTAATTGCGAGATACACCAGTCGCCTGAAATTTATAGCACAAATTTTTACTAACATAAATAAAAAAATAATAGGAAATATTTTATTGGGAGAGTAAAAAGCGCGGTAAAAAGCGATAAATAAATATGATGTAGTGATTTTTACAAAAGAGAAATTGTCTCCACATATCTGATGTGGATTCTTGTCGATCGATTGATGTTGTTTTGATTTTATGCTTGAACATAGAAATGTGAAATAAATTATTTTTTGTACTAAAGAATTTGTTACATAAATTATCTTGAAATTAATGAATTATATATCGGTAATTCAAATGTTTGTTATTTGAATGTATTTTTTTTAAATCTGTAAGGAATCACAAACACAATTAATATACGATACAAAAACAATTTAAAAATTTAGTTGAATACAAATCTGAAAATAATTTTGCTGAATCAAAATAATTATATAAAATGCTTAAACTAGTTGCTATAGAATATAAAAATATTTTTGTAATATTATTATTCTTGAGCATCCTATATAATTAGTTTGTCCAACAAAATTATTTTCAGATCTAGTTTTTTTGATATTCCTGCAGCAAAACAGTTCTTTCTGTGTAAGAATCCATATATATATATAAAATATGAAATCTGTTATTTACATATATCTTTAAATATCTATGAGACATCACAAACGCGATTAATATATGGATATACAAGGAATAATTTTATTGAAGAATCTAAAAATTTAGGTACAAATAGTTTTGTTGGACCATCATAATAATTATGCAGAGTGCCCAAACTGGTTGCTAAATAAAATATTAAATTTTTTGCAGCATTATTATGCTTGAGCATCTTACATAATTATTCTGATGATCCAATAAAATTATTTTTAGATCTAGCTTTTCTGATACTCCAGATTCTTCGTTTATAAGAATCCATACGCGTGTAAAATATGAAATCTGTTGCTTTCTGGAATTAGAGTATAATAATAATCGTGGAAGATTTATTACCGACTTCTGGTCGCCGAATACTCGCACGATGTATACTCCAACGGCGCGAGAGCATGATTAGTATGCAAATGAGCTGCGTCTTGACAAACGGCAGTACCGTACGCAGCAAGTTGTCGACTCACGCCTATATTACAAACATTTACGACGAGACGAAAGTATGCGCGTGAGTGCTTTAGCGTCGCACATAAATAAGATTACGAATTTAACAGTTAGCTTCATATGCGGTGTATTGCATTAGCCGATAGGCATTCGCGTGTGCAAATTATGCAGACACGCGTCGAGCCGCTATGAATTACGCAGGCATGCGGGTAATGCACACAGGTGAGGAAAAGAAAGAGAGAGAGAGAGAGAGGGAAAAAAAGAGAAGGAAAAAAGAAATTAAAACGACACTTGGAGGTTCGCATCTGTCACGCAAGTGGGAATTGTCGCTTTAAAGTTTAGCTTCGACTTTATTACCTAATGGATACGCGCATAATTATTCGGCGCGCGCGGCAATTATGCAAATGCATCGCGCTTTGACAAACTACTCCTTGGCGCGTCGCCGCTAATGGAGTACCTGGCGGCTTAAAGCCTCAATAACGTCATTCTCTCTCTCCTGCCGCTGTCGTCGTCGTCGTCGTACTATCGCCAGAGGTGAGATCGAACGATTTCTCTCCTCTTCGCGCGCGTCGACGACGCTTCGGAAGACGTTTCCTCGCGTTCTGTACATTTCGTCGCCGATCCGCCACTTGTCGCGCGAAACGCGCAAGATCGCCGCAGTATTATGCATATAACCAGTGTAACCGTTCGCTGCAGTTTCGCGTAGAAATTGCCCGGTGCCGGGGATCAAGAAAACCGGAGAGCTACGCGATAGCGAATAAGAGCGATGCTTATAAAGTATTCATAAGCCCTCGACGCGGGCTATAGCCGGGACCACGGGCTTTATACTTCGCAATGTATTTTCGATATCTCTTCCTCGTCGTCGCCACTGCTTCTAACTTACTTTACGCTTTTCGCGAGTTTGATCGAAAACTCACGTTTTTGTCGGCTGGTAAAGCTTAATCTTCGTATGCGGTAATCTTTGGCTCTTTTTGCGCGTCGCAATATTACGCTGACTCGCTCGGGCGTCTTGATAACTTACGCGCTGTAAAAGAGTCGAAATTATTTCCAGGAGACTTTAAGTAACAGCGATCAAGGATCAATTTATCATCGGTTTAATGGTACCGAAGATTAGCCAGGAAGTTATTCTTCAAAATTGCAGTCTCATTTGCTTCTTGAAAATTTGCGAATCAAACAGACATTTGTAAAATATACAATAATCATCTACGTATCAAATCTTTATTTTCTTTTTGCTTGAATGATTAACGATGAGTCTTTCGATCTCAAAATTATAGCCCCATTTGCTTCTTGAAAATTTGCGAATGCTTGCAAGCAATTGTAAAATATAAAAAAATAATTCTTTACTTCTTCATTTTCTCTTTGCTCGCGTTATGTTTTCTTCATGACAGCATTATACTAAGTTCAGTTCTTTTACGGCTTCCACAGCCCTGTACAGCTCTGAGTCTTCTGAGAATTCGTGCAACGCGAATATTAATGCGCGCGTGCGTTGCCGCGCGCGCACGAAGCGGAAGGAACATCCAGGAATCTATTTCCTCGCCTCATGCATGATTCATCCATTCCACTTTATTGACGTCACGGTTTAATGCCTCGCACGCGCGCAAAAAAAAGTTATTTCTCGTCGTAATTGAGGCACTTCGACGAACGATTTGCCGAGGAAAGAGTTTTATTAGTATGACTCGAGATGACTCGAGGGGGGCTAATCGGGGTTAACTCGGTTCGGCGATTGACGTTGCGCTGTCTACACAACGGTTTACGCGCGGGTTTATACCGTCGCGAGTGCATCCCCGCGCGTAAATGCGCATTTACGCGTGTAGTCACGTAGAATAAACGGCGACGCGCAACGGCGTACAAATGTCGCGACTTTGGAGAACTTGCGTTCAGACGAAATTACTGTGTTCCACATAAGCAAATTATTGCGCCGGAGCGTAATTGAAATTCATTACGTGGTTCGCGCGCGTTCCGGTTATTTCCCCGGCGGCGAATTCGCTTCCGCCGCTACGTAGCTTAACACGAGGGAATTTTACGACAGCTACCCGGAACAAAAGCGCCGATAAACAATTAATAAATGAAAAAAGTTCTATGACGATTCAGTGGTTCTGTACGATGAAAGTAGGACAGTGGCGCCGTATACCGTATATTGTTTAATATTTCAATTTAAATCATGTTGTTAAAAAATCTTTTAATTAATAAATTTTCAATAAGTAAATATAATTAGTAATAAGGTAACTGTCCTTCGTTGTATCTATTCCTATTGTTGTATTAAAATAAGTGATAAAGAAAAGTAGCACAAATAAATAAGAAAAATATCTTTTTTATTAAGTTAAGTTATTAATGTACACGATGCTAAAGGTAATATTCTACTTTTTAACTATTCAAGTATAATAAACATTTTTCGAAAGATACACAATTTAGAGGAATTTATGTGAGTCCAGTAATACCGCAAGATTTAAGCTTGTCTCTATTAATGTGTCCTGTATTGGAATTGAGAGCGTTGTGTTATGAGTGTACATTGAAATTGTGTATAATTAAAATAATAATTTATACAATATTAACATAAACAGTTAGCTTACATCTATTATCTGTTTTAGCAACTATACGTTAAAATGAGTCAAATGCGGATAGGCACAAATTGGGGCAAATTAATAGAGCCAAAAACATTTCTTTAAATCAAAAACATAAAATGTTAACATCTTTTAAATAAACAAATAATATAAGAAAAAGAAATATTGAAAACCCGATTTTAATTTCAAACAGACAAAATTAAAATTGCAATTTAATAATCAACTTTAATAATTAATTCAGTAATAAGCAAGTTGGCTTAAAGGCAAATTAATAGGGACAGTTGCCCTATTCTGTTTCTCTGATCACATTATTACCAGGCTTCGCTTTCGCAATTGCTTAATTCAAAGTTTCAATCCCACGACGCCTATATATTGCATAAATTGTGCTGCCATCGAAGTTGGTAAATTCGACAATCTTCATTCTCAATTTGCGAGAGAAACAGGTCGGTTATTTCTCCGTATATGAAATTTATTCGTAACAATGCATGTAATGCGTTCGTTTCTCATACCATTTCCCGCAATGCATCTCCGGGATGCTCGTCGCGCTTCGGGACGGCTGCTAGTCAGTTCGTACATGCGCCATTGTCCTGCTTGCATACCGTCGAAAATCCTCCACTTAGTGGAACGTGGATCCAGCGTACCTCCGGAAAAGCCTTGAAGTCAGATAACTTTTGTCCGCGCGACTTCACCCGACGCGGCTGCGTGGCGTGGCGTGCCGAGCTAAAGGAACTTAAGTGAAGCGAACAAAATAAACGCGATCCGCTATATACGTATATACGTCCAAGATTGAGGCGCTATTTAAGTGTGAATATAAAATTTTTACCGGCTCAGTGAGTCGATTGTCGCTGAAAGACGTTGGCAGACGAAGTCCGACAGCGCGCGATTTGACGTTTCCATTCCTCTTGGGACGAAGGAAGATAGCGGACTCGAACTCGCGAAACGTGAAAACTCATGCGTTCGTGCTCTTTTTGTTTCGTCGTTCGTGTCAAAGAGGGAAAGGTGCTGTTAAAAAATGCAAGCGGATAGACAACGGTGCCAGTTTCGGCGCGATTTCGTGTTAAATTTTTCATTCATCACTCCTCGCCTAGAATTAACATCGACCAAAAATTCAAGTAGACACCATTAGCGAAGAAACGAAAGCTCGGTACAGTTTTCGATCACAAGATATTGATCAAGTTAGAGAAAGGGAGAGATACATAGATAAATAAATCGCCGTTAAATATGAAAGAAGCAATGATATAAGAAGCAATCCCTTATGTTAAATATAATAACATTTTGTTACTTTTAACTTCCATGAGCGTCAAAATGTAAATTAATTTCTTTCAATGAATAGTTTCAAAGTAAATATCGTCCATATTAACATACGCATTAAATAACAAACTAAATTTGAGTTAAATTTAATATATTTTCTTGAGTTTAACTCATGTTCTAGTCAAATTAACGATATATTGGGTAGAAACAGTGATGACCTATATAAAAATGATTAAAAATAACTCCAATTATGGATTAAATTCATAATTTGACATTATGAATAACAGTGATGAAAGCACTTACTCATATTCTAGGACAAGCTCTAAGAACGTACAAGTATATGAAAAGAAGAAAATAAACAAAGGAATAAACAAAAAAATATACAATAGTAAAAGTAATAAAAATAGAGAAAATTTTGTTGCCTGACAGACATAGTTGATCGATCGTCTTTTACATCACGCGAAGAATCGCGGGAACTTGCGGGAATGCGCGGTAGCCCCGAAGTGTGACTTTCGAACGGAAACTTGCTAACCACGCGGAATTTCCAAGTAGATAACGTATTTTCCGTACTAGAATTTCGCACTTTGCAGAATATCCAAAGGCTTTTTGCATATCGTAATGAATTTGTCTAAATTGGGAAAATGCAATGAGAATCTGGATTCATTTTTTTTTTTCAAATTCAGGTTCAATAACCGAAAGAATTTCTCGTGAAAATTCCGCGCGATGGCAGACGCGCTGTTCAAAGAATCGATTGATTTAACGAGACACCATCAACGGTTTGATCTCCTATGTTTAATTAGATTCATGTTAAACACGCGGCGAATCAATAAACGAAAAACGGAGCGTATTATGCTCTCACCGCTCTCGAAAAGCCATACATTCCGAATATGCTGCTACAGGAGAATCCAGGGGAAGGAGACGGCAATAACAAGAAAAATATACGGTTAGCCGTGCGGTGAAATAACGGCGAGAACGGGGAACAGTATATAGTGCCTCGGCAAAAATTTTAAAGCCCCTTTGAAGCTAATGGCTCGTACTTTATCGGATTAATGCCAAGGGTCTCGAGCGCGAGATTTGTTTTGGCGCTTTCGGTTTTAGTTAAAGAGCGCCCCTGGCACCTGTCAGCTCGATACGTGGTATATATCTATACGTATACAGACACACAAATTGCTCGGATTCTATTCGCTTCTGAAATCGCGGAAAGTTCTCCCCCCCCCTCTCTCTCTCTCTCTCTCTCTCTCTCTCTCTCTGTCTCTCTCGACTTCGGCACCGGTCGTAGTTTCGACTGTTGTACGTAGCCCAGAGCAACAATGGGACGTATTGTTGTATCGAGCTAAACGTCGAAACTTCTCTTTAAACATCGTCATTACATTTACTCGCGTTTCGCGCAGATTCCCACCCCGGTCCATCCTTCAGTCTCTACCACCCCTATCTCTTTGCTCCGCTTTGAAACTTTTCGAAGCACTTCCACATTGAAGCTCGCACGAATAAGCACTAGACGAGGGAAACGGGACCACGTCTTACTCCACCGGTCGATCGGTACATTAACGACTCGTAAATTTTGATACACGTATAAATAGTTTTCAAGGCAGCCTCATATTTTCGCGTCTCCAACGTCGCACCGCTGCATCGTCGCATCGGAAAGATCGTTCAAGATACTTCGTACATATTTGACTCCTTTATTCTATCGGAGACGTTTCTACGCTTCTTTTCCTCGTCTTCGCGCCACTCTTTTTCAAAAAGTTCTTACTATTGATCATGAGCGTAGCTAAGGGGACGTGGCCCCCTCCCTAAATCTTAAAAAAGAACATTAAACCGGCTTAAATGGACTATATTTAATGAGTATTCGCAAGAAATTAATTTTAGAAAGAAAGAAAGAATTGGAGATAAAAATTATAGAAAGATTTTCTAAGAATCCAAGACGACTATATTAAAGTTGAGGTTTTACAATTCGAAAAATCAGTTTACAATTTTAAGAAAAAAATTAAGTAATTAATAAATTAAATAGTACGTTTGTAATTTACCTGCCAGTAATTAATAAAAAATAATAATATAAGACAAAATAAGTTCAACAGTGATCTATACCCTTGATTACCCTCCCCCCTCCAGGTTTAAAAGTTTCAACAAGGATGCAATTTTTTAAATTGTGCATCACAATTATGATCTTCTTTCAGCGAACGTGATACATTATACCGTGATTTTTAGACATGTGTATTATAGGTACATTAATGTTCAACTGCCCATTTTGTCGCATTAAAACTCTTTGATAAATTCAGAACAGTGACAGCTGATCAAATAATAAAAAATACAAATTGTTAGAACGCAGCAAATACGAAAACATCTATTTTTTAGTGTAAATTGAAAAATCCTTGATAAAAGAATATAAAGAAAAAATTTCTCACGGAACAGAAAATATCAGTTTTTTATAGCGCGTTAGTCGAATTGTTTGCATGGCTTAAAAGAATTAAAGAACAAGTATAGAATATTAATCGTAGGCGCGATTTTAAATCGTATGCGATTTCGTGATTAAGAAGCCAATTACATATCGCACTGCGATTCAAGAAAAGGAAATCACGATGCTTGCGATATATCGCGAAATCGCATATCTTTAATTTTTATTTTTCAATTTGGCTCCTTCCATCTTATAAAATAAAATTCTGACTACGCCCATGGCGCCGATAATGGTTTTTCGCGCATCTTCTATCTACATTTTTCGGACGCAATAAAGAAGTATTGTAGGCGAGTACGATCGTCACATCTCGGTAAACATTCCCGCCCTCGTTCATCGTGATCTCGAGTATTGTGTACAGTTCGAAATGGAATCAGGAATGAACGAGCGACAGTTGTAAGTGCCTCTGCTTTTTCGCCGTGTCGTCTCGAGTACGGTCTGCACAATTTCCCGCTTGCTGACCGACAACGTAGTATTACCGTAAACGTAATACAGCGCTATAATATGTTAAACGCATAGTCGACATCAGAAACAAGTTGCAAGTTAATTTCACGAGGGAAAACAAAGTTAACAATTTCAATGATGATAAACATCGCAATATTCAGACGCTGGAAACAACCGCATCATCCGAAGATCCCTGATGAATATCTTGAATTGAAATTATTCATTCTCGCCTTTGACACATAGAAGCTTTCGAATTTGCAAAGCTTGCCTTACTTCTTTTAATTAGACAAAGAAAAATTTAGAAGATTTAAAAGAAAAGCATAAAAAAAATGAAAATTTTATTTCTTCGATCAAAAGAAATAAAACTGCCAAATTAGAAGAAAAAATAGACGTATCGATTATTAGCGAATACTCAGGAAATATCTCCACGTAACAGGAGAACAATACCAAAATCAATTCGCCGGTTGCTGATATTCCGATATGTATCAATCGTCGTTCCGATATATATACTCAATAGCAGCCCAGCAAGCCGCAACAGATGCCTGATTGTGGTTTCGTGTCACTTACACGTCGGTTAACAGTGACGGCCGGTTATAATTCACGAGGTCCCCTCCGCCCGTGAAAGGTTCTTTATTAACGGTACGATCCACCCTTCTCTCGCCGAAAGCAACCCCTTCCCCCACCGTTGCTTCTCCCTACCCGTCATCCCCACATTTCGCCACTCTACCTGTCACGCTTCGTGTAATGCGAATTTGATTGTCGAACGCATTCTCGATATTGCAGCCCCATTCATCTCGCGTCGGCGACTCCACGCCGTCGAAACGAGCTCAACGTCGAAAGTACTTTGTACGCTGAAACTACCACCAGACTGGTAGGGCGCGACCGCGCGACCGTGATGGCGTTACTAAAATTCCCTTCAAAGCAACGAGGCGTCGAGTGTCCAACACCATTGAGCGCAATCGTCGATAATCGAATCGCGTGAGACGCGAGAGTAATCGGGAAAGATTATGGAATTAATTAAGGCTGTTATCCTTCTCTATTTCCCTGTCTTACTCGATTCATTGGTTGACCTGTAACCCGCATAGATTCGAGAACGATAATTAAAATATTTTTTGAGAGGATATTTTATAAAATGCTTTATATTTAATTCTTATCTCGATAAGACGATTTTATATCATTAAGATTTGCGATTAACCCTTAATATACATGATGTGTCACTCGTGCCCTGAGCATTTCCTTTCTTTGAAGTACCAGGAGTACTTCACTATTTAATATCAAAGGAGCTCATGACTTGATAACATTTTGTTATTTTTAACTTGCATATGTGTTAAAATATAAATCAATCCCTTTCTGTGATTAATTTTAAAGTAAACAATGCCCATATTAACGTATGCACCTATAAATAATAAACTAAATTTTAGTCAAATTTAATACATCTTTTTGAGATAAATGTTTAACTCCATTGTTTTAGTTAATTTAATGACAGAAGCAATGGCGATCTACAGAAATGATTAAAAACAACTCAAATTGGATACAATTTGGCAATATGAGTTAAAAAATGTATGCTAAATAATAGTCTCTACTTTTTCCTGTTTTGTAAATACACGACTTTATAAATACTTTCTAAAGATGTTAAAATATATGTAAAACTCATTTGATAATTTTTGTATGCTCGCAAAAGTGATGAAAATTAACCTAGAACACGAACAATCCATCGTGTGTAGCAAAAAACCAAAAAATCATCGTGTGAACTGAGGGGTATGTACGTCATAAAAATCTTTTCCTATTTTGCAGAGAACAGTAATTGATATGTCAAAATAGATGAATATGTATTAACGTTTAAAATCACTTAAAATCAATCACTGTGAAATTTGACTTTCCGACCGAAAGGCGAAGAGATAAGGTTTCCCACTTTCTCGAGTCTATAAATTTTGCGTGACAAGCAACCAGTACGCGTCGACTTCATCGATGCAGAAACACGTGCTATTTTTCTCCTTGGAGAAAAATTTAAATAATTCGCCGATCGGCAACGTCCACGCTGCCGTACAGCGGGCGCGTTCATCCGGAAGACTTTAATTTCGTTGTCGCGGCAATATGATTTTACCAGGCGTGGAATAAATTTCGTGCTGTGCGAGAACTGAATCGCGGCGATAAAGTCGGCGAAAGAAAGATTTGTATCGACGCGAGGGGACGCGAGCTACGTGATTTGTTTGAAATTTTCGTAATAATGTCGCGTTGCGCATTACGCGCCATGCGAACGGAACGGAAAAAGGAACAGAAGCAGAGAAGTGTGTTTCGAGACATTCTCTTTCTTCCTCTCTCCGTCTCTTTTTCCTTCTGCAAAGAAATAAATCTAGACTCGTGCCGCATCCGTAATGCGAAAAAGCTCGCGACACGATTTCATTACGATTACTCGTGCATACATGGTCGGCGTCGTGAAAAACGCTAGATAAGGCCGTTAACGTGATACGGACTTGAAAAAAATTCAGACTTTGCGTATTCCGAGAATCCCTATCAATTAAATCGCGTCGTACATTGTATTGGGTTTGCGGTGCAGTCTCTTGAATACAGAATACCGTCGTTCGCCTTGTTTTCAGCGACTCGCTGGATTTCTGCGGTACTTATCCGGAATCTGCGACGAGGACAGAAAAGGAAAGAGAGACGGCAGAATGCAGAAGAAGAAAGAGAAGGAGGATGGACAGATTAAAGTGCATTTTTATTCGTCGCATATCGGCCATGCCGGACGCGGATTAATCTATGGTAAAATATTACGCCATTCGCGCAGTTTTAGAATTCCGAATGCGGATGCCGGTACCTCGGGAAAGCGCGAAATAATGGTCGACGTAGCAATAAATAAATGATCATGCATTCACCTCCGGTCAATGAGTGCAGGCCAAATATTTATGGGAGCGAACCTGTGATATCGGATAAATAGGTGCAATAAGGGGGTCGTTTAATTCACTCCCAATAAAATTCGAGTGATCCTTTTCCCTTCGGAGCTGTCGTATTGAGTCGATTTCAAACATGAATCTGTCGTGCGAAACCAATAGTCGTTATCACGCTGATGAGAAATGCTTCCTTCGATCTCTCGCGCGTAATAATCTCGTCACCGATACAACAATGACCCGCCTCGTCGTTTTAATCGCCGCGATCGAAGTGATCGATCGCCGCTACTGCGATTCCATGGCTCGCAAAAATGTGTCGCGAAAATGTTTCGTGGAAAAAATATGCACGGGAAACGATGAGTGGACCAATTCCGATGACGACGACAGATGATCCTGGGTTGACGACCTGTCTGTCCCGCCTGCCTCATAATTTGCAATATTTGCACACACGGGGTGTCCCAGAATCAACGATTCTAACTGCATTGACAGATTCTTCAAAAGAATCTCTCTTAACCTTCCACTGGCAATATGAATTTTAAATCTTTCGTCAACAATAGGGATTTTCGAGAAATAGAACAAATTTGTTTATTATTCCGGATTATACAAAAATTTTATATAGAAAAAATTTTTGATGTATTTATCGAAGTTTTAATAACGAGTTTTTGCCATCATAGAAGTGATTACATTGAGAGAAAAGTATTTGGTATTTGGGACTATAATTGCTAAAATAATTATGATTAGAAGCTTTTTTTATGGTGACTCCATTTTTATGGTTATTATGCTATAATGTTAGTAATAATATCCATACATAAAGTTTTCTCAAACATGAAAAAGTGTACTATAAATTACGATAATTATAAATATTAATATAGTAAAATATCAAGATATAAATAACAAACCTTTTTATTTAATAAATGCTGTCACAATTACAGTAAATATAACTATTACAGTAAATATAACTATTTCCTTAAATTCATTAATTTACTTTGCGGTAATAATAACAAAAAAAATATGTTACGAAAAACTACAGCTTTTCAAGCAGTGTGTGAGTGATTATTATTAATGGTACAATTGACTATATTTGCATGTTAAAACAAATATAAATATACAGTTATCCCAAAAAATAATTATAAATTATAGTTAAACTATGGTAATTATAACATTTTTTCTCTCAGTGTATTTTACTTATTTTTTACAGAGTTAAATTTATCTACCAAAAGTTATAGTCAAAATATCGATGGTGTCTTTAAAGATTGTCGGCGGAAGGTTAATGTCAAGACGACATGTAATTTACACCCCTTTTTTACACAGAATAATACGAGTCCATTTTTATCTTTCTTTATCTAAAGCTTTGTAATTAGTTTCCTCTTTGATATTCATTGATAATTTTGGTTCATCGAAATTGTACTGGTATCAACACTGTGTTGATAAACAGCGATCGTCATGCTTGGAACAAGAAGGAAGCATAATTGCGACCAGCTGTTTACTCATGTAAATTGCTTTGCCCGCGCCCCAAGGACGACAACAGAACGGCGACGGAAGAAAGGAGAACGACGAGGGAGAGACGATTTTAATTGCACATCGTAGCTCCGTCGTCTCCTTTTCTGCGCGAAAGTAATATGCGTCGGACTGTGCGGAATTGGAAAACGAACGAATAAATAAATGCAAGCGCGTATATAACATACACGTCCGTTATAAAAATGCGCCAGCAATCAGAGAACAATGCTTGATAAGACAACTGCTTAAAAGACGACTTCATATTTGCCTAGTAATTTATACAATAATGTCACTGGAACGTAATCTTGATACTTTCACAAAAACATATAAAATTCCCAAGTGTGCATTTATAACATCATTTATGTTTATATTAAAATGCATGTAAAATTCAAAACAGATATAGTAAATGTATTCTCTAAATTCTTTGGAGTGGACTCTCGCTCTAAAAAGTGAAAATTGCCAGTCTCGAAAAAGAGTGATTCAGTTTTCAATCTTTAAGATTTTAAAATTTCATTCTTCAGAGTGACAACTTACTTTAAAATTTTAAAGAGTATTATATAAAATCAAAGATCTAATTAAGTATTTTTTAAGATGCGTTACAAAATAATTCATCAATATGATAGCAATTCGCATGGTATAGCTCTACCTGTACTTAGTTCGTCGAGTAATCGATCAGACGTATCTTCGTTAATTCGCGTCTTAGGAGGACGTCGTTTTCTCCGCTCATCGTCGTCGCCGTCGACGTCGAAGACGAAGCTGTCGATGCGGTCGGATAAAGTATCGCGGCGCCGAATATACGGCCGGGAGATTGCAGGCTTAACCGGAAGGCGAGCGACTGGGAAAAACTAGCTTTGGATTTACGCCTGTCGCCAATCCCGCGGATATATACGCAATGCCATCGATGCCCGTCGTCTTATCGCACCTCCGGAGGTTCGCGGTATCGTCGACGAAAAGAGCAAGCGAGAAGACCGTAAATTCTGCAGCCGTTCTATTTTCCGGAATTTTAGAACCCGCGTAACGGGAGAGTGCGCGCGGCCCGCCATTAATTCAAGAGAATACTTGATCCAAAATTGGCTTCTTATCGTCCAATTCTCACTGTCTACTTTGCGAGCTCACTCTAAACGATGAGTGCCGAGGACGGTAGTAAAGAGAAGAGAAAAGGAAGAGTGACTTAGTCCAACTTCATATAGTCGGCCGCGACTCGCGCTTCATACCCCTCAATGTTTCCACGTACTCGCATTTTATAAACCGACGTAGGAAAGAGGAGGAAGTAGAGACACGCAATGTGCCATACGAGAAGAGCTCCAAGAGCGAGCCCAGTAAAAAGCTTTCAAAGAGCTTCTCAGTTCTTGATAAGCGTGGACCTCCATTACTCGCATACGTATATTAAATAATATCCTTTTTCGTCGATTTTTCCACTTTAACCGTCGCTCGCTCGCGTGTGTATATATATATGTATATAGATCGTATTCGAGCTTTCCTTTCTTTTTTTTTAAGAGGGATTTGTCCGTTTCTTGTCGCTAATGGCACGTCTCGGTGAAAGCTCGTCTCGCGTTTCACCGCCGATAACTTTCAAAGCTAGCTTGTGACTAAAAATCGATCGAAAGAAAGGAACCACTTGGGCGTTACATCTGCCGGTCAAAAACGCGTAGGCAGACATGCGTGCCAAACACTTCCTTACGTAACTTCAGTATTGGGCTGCTGTTTTACCGCGAAAAGGGCTCACCGAGATTCTTCGTGACGTTGCGCGAAAAGTTTGGCTGGCCTGTTATCCCGCACGACCAAAACAATCCCTGTTGTCGAAAGGCGTTATCCCTGCCGAGTCTTTGTGCGTGATCAGAAAGCGAAAGAAGTGCTTCACTGCTGACTTTAATCTCTATTATACTTGGAACGGTGATTACGGTATACGACAAGAATGGAATCCGATCTTTTATGTATACTGATAACAATACGCTTTAAATAAGGAATTCTTTTGATTATTGCTTTACCACTTAATGTGAAATTCATGCACAGAAAGCAATCTTATCTTCTATAATATATATGCAAATATTTTCTTTCCAATTTTCTTTATCTGGATTATAATTGCCTTTTATTTAAAAATAAAACGAGATGAAAGTAAAATTTTTCAATTACTTCTCAGATTGATATTTTTCATTTTATGATAATGTAAAATTCACCGACGATGACCACATTAAAAGTCAAGATATCGTTTGAAACTATTTGAAAATATTTTATACCTTGACTTTGGTTTATAATAATACCGAAAACAATTAGCTTGATTCGAACAGCTAATTTTGTGTACATATTTGAATTTGTCTTCATTAGAGTCTTTTATTAAATTATTAATTTTTCATTTCAAGTATTTTTAATTTAGTATTTAATTTTATTGGATTTTAAATTACTTTAACAAAATAGAGAGCGATCCATCAAACTGTTTCGATTTAAATAAAGTGATAGTGGTACATGAGATTGAATCGGACGAACCGTGAATGTATGTATCAACTTGATCCCATCCCTAACGACGATGAGAGACCAATCGGATGTCCAGACGAAATTTGTGCGCGTTCGTGACTGACCAATATATAGAAAACGTAAGCTTTCCCGTTCGGTCAACGACCGTCATTCCGATGTGCGGCCGCACCAAAACCTCGGGGGCGGATATCGTTGACGACAGCCTGCAATCAACAAGAACGCCGACAACAACGTTGCACCACACTGTGACGCATGCGCGTGGACATCGCCGCTCGCCCGCCTGACACGAGCCAAATTAATTACGAGCGCAAGGCGGGATCAATTAATGCGTCGTGGATATCGAGCAATCATGGCCGAAAGAATCCTCGAGGACAAAGGGTAGCGTGGCAGGGCATTCCGGCGACGCGCTCACCTCGTGCGACGCTTTGTGCATTTGTGATTAAAGAGCGGAAATGGCTTAATCCAGCCAGTGATAATTTATAAATGACGGCATGTAACAGAGAAGAGCCGAGAGGAGCAGAATGAAGCGAAGATAACGTCGTTTCCGACAAGTAAATAGCGCGCGTACCGGGAAAGGTTCATTTGCACTGTGACATTTTAGGCTAGGTTCACAATCTTGCTTTAAGAACCCTTAAGTCATAAGTCGAAAGAGATTAAGTGTAATAATAATTTCTGTCTATTTAAACTGTTTTTGCGCAGTCTTTAGTTTTTAACCGTTAGACTTAAGCGAATTGAGCAAAACCTAATTCTTACGGCCTAAAAGCATAAGTTCTGTTGCCAATATATCGTCACTTACATCTTATGACTTACGACTTACGGCCTCTTAAAGCAAGGTTGTGGACAATGTGAACCTAGCCTTATGCATTTATGATTAAAGAACAGAGATCGTTTGACCCGAGTCTAATTTGAACGACGATAATCGCACCGCCATGGTCACACGATTATTAACACGTTTATTCGAACGTTAAATCGTTCTATGATTCCTCCCGAGTCCCCGAAGGGAAATTCTTTCGATTGTATCGTGTTCGTTCGCACAGCTTTCCGCCGAATGAAACCGCAAACGGATAAATATCTTCTCCTGACGCCGATATCTCTCGCATTTCATCGGAATCAGCCGCTTGGCTACTAAGTGAAGTGTGATTTCGTGGCGGTTATCGACGCAGCGCGTTGTGTGTAATACCGTGGAGAATCTCTGTATGTACGATGAGAGAGAACGAACGGCGACATTCCGACACGTGTGCAATTCGGGCGAATGAACATCGACGTTATACGTGTAGGAGTCGGCGTATTTAATCGCAGCCGTATAGGCTGTCGGCATCAATTAATTCCTCGGCTCGTCAACTCGATACCCATGCGAGGCAAGCGCGCCACGCGCGTGACTGGAATAGCAAAATCGGAAAGGGGGTGTTCGAAGGGGGCAGGGCCCGGAACGAGGGAGGGAACGTAAAGTTTTGACTTCCTTTTGGCATCGCACCAGGCTATTTGTCCCGAAAACATTCTCAGTTCTTTGAAAAATTGCCGGGTAGTAACGAACAACGCGTAAACACGTCGATGATACTGTTCGGTTGACCCAATCCCAAAATCCGAAATATCCAGAAAGCCGGAAATGAACGGATTAACTCTCCCGTCATCGAGGCAGGTAATGATTCGGTCCCGCAGTGGGTCTCTTATTCGACGATATTGATTTATAGATTGGTTTTAGTATTTATTCACTGCCTTTAATAAATTATTACAAGAGACAAGTAGAATTTTCTTTCTTTCTGTTCTATTTTTATTAGTTTCTTAGAACCGGTTGTTCCATCTTCGAATAAACTATGTGATAATTTATCTAATGGATAAACAACAGAGTAAAAGAGAGAGTTGAAATTTAAGGTAGAACAAATCAGCTTTATTATTTTTATCTCATATATTTAGTTCTTAATTTCCATTATTTTGATGATTAACAATGTATTACTTTCAACGTTCGAGAGGATTCTAGAACGCTTAATAAATAACGATATCCATCTATCTTTCTCTTTTATACTTTTGTCTTTCTATCGTGAAGTTTACTTTTTTTTCATACTCTTATTATATATTCATATTTTTTTTTACTTGTTTTATATTTATATCTTTTTCTTATAAACTTCTTTTCTTTCTCTTAATTATTTATTTATCTTTGTACATACTCTTTTTGTGATTCCTATTTTGCTTTTATAATTGTAAGTTTATTCTTAGAGAGATTGCCTTAAAACGCCAATAAATGTACTACTTATCCTCTTTATATAAATATTTACAATAAGGCATGGAAATTATCAATTGTATAAATTCAATATAAAATAATTAATATTTAAAACTCCGTTCTTTCTACATAAAAGTCATCAATATAATTGAGTGAATTCAATCTGATAGATTGCAACAGTTCCGTCGTGCATTTCGTACTTTGCGAAAGCGAATCGTCTGGTTATATTAAAAATTTACGCGAAAAAAACACGCGTGACGACGTTTAGTCGGGGTCGTAGGTCGTAGGACATTCGCGCAAATAGGGTGGAAGTACGTGGTGATTGTTTAAACGGGAGGCGGACTATTAAATTCAGTATGCTCGGTGAAAGTTTCGAGATGGTTGCTTGGGGAGCAAAGGAAACTGGAAACTGCGTTAAATCAGTCGTTCGAGGAAGCATCGCCGATCAGCCTCGTTAATTTCATCTTCCCCAACGGCGTGTGTAACTCCGTCGTCGCAAGGAGATCTCGCGAGACATTCGCGTGGGAAATGGCTGCCTAATAATTACGGTGGTTCCCTTTGAATTATGTAAAGATTAATTCGCGATGATAATCCTATAATGCATTTCAACTTGACGAATTTAAAAATTTCGCGATTCACGTTAATTACCGTCTCCCGTATCCGCGTGTCTCCCCTTTCACCGTTTATTTAACGTCACTGCTCACTGAAATTACTTTCCCGTACAACTAACCAGGATATTAAATCATCCGGAAAACTTTACAGACTACGCTCAATCGATCTTGTTTACGCTACGTGTTGTGGTCGCGAGAACGGCACAGATAAATCTGCCGAGGGGAGCATCGAGACAGATTTATTACGCACGTTTAGATTCGACCGACAGAATTAGAAGTCTTTGCTGGATCGTGCCATTGCGAGGATTCTCAAACCGATCAAAACGTGGACACCAATCGTGCGAAATATCAAATAATGTACAGTTCATCTGCCCACGCGATATCTAATTCGATTTTTATTGAGAGAGAAATCTCGACAACGATCGCGAGGTGAAAAGATGGAAGCTGTTTCGACGTTCCCCGCATCTCTCATGGCATTTAACCCTCCGCGAATGAGATGGAAAATCAACATGGCGAAACATATGTGGGGTATCTCATACCCCATGCTATACTTCACCATAGAGTACACAGTTGGAAAAAATGTGTTGAATTTGACATAAATCGCATATCCCAAACGGTCCATTCAAATTTTTTAGTTAATTTTACACAAGATGAATATGTTAGAAGATAACACAAATATTATGTAAGAGAATAAATACAAAGAAAGATAACATCGACACAGTTTGTAAACAAACCGTGAGAACATATTTTTTTTTTTAGAAAATTAACATTTATGATACGTTAAATTAACACATATTTCATTCATTTGTCTTAGAATTTACGTTTTAAAACACATTATTTTTGTTACTTATTCACTTATTCATAAATTGTGTCAATTTAACACAAAGAAACATTGAATATCAATTTCACAAAAAATGTTTAAATAACATAATCACATTATGTTAAATTAACACTCGAATATGTTAAAAAATTCAACACAAACTGTTAACAGAAACGTGAGTGGACCGTTTCCAACACAAATACACAATTTTTTTTACTGTGTACTAATTTCTTTAAATCTGAATCAGTGAGTCACCTGAAAAAGAAAGAAAGTATGAGCATTATATAATTTAAATATCGATATTTGCATATCAGTTCCAATCTTCAAATACCGTATACATTGAATTTATACACTAAGAAAGGTTAGTTAGTTTAGGGATTCCACGTTTCATTCAGATTACTATAATGGCATACTTAGGACTAATGTCAATGATTATCTACTAATTCAGATTTAGATCATTTAGAGTACACTGAAAAAAATGTCTTTAACTAATGGATAAACAACAGAGTAAAAGAGTAAAAGAGTTGAAATTTAAGACAGAACAACCCAGCGTTATTTTTTTTTTAATGAACGATCCAAAAGATTCTAATTATATCAGTTAGAATTTCGGTTATCACAACTAGAATTTAGTAGATTTAACTAGAAAATTCTGATTCGTTTTCAACTAGAATTCCAATTAATCCAACCAAAAATTTTTTTCAGTGTACAACTGACAATGTCGCAATTCTAGCTACATGAAACGGCAAGTTGCGCGTAGTACTTTTTAAAAAGTTACAGAATTTTATATCTTGCTGGGGTATGTTATACCCCACCTAGTTCACCGTTAAATGTAGAATGTACGGCCAACAGTTAGATCTCCGCCATGTTCTGCATCCGCAAATTAATATCGACCAGCGTAAAATAGGGCGTCACGGGGGAACAACCGTGGAAAAACTGACACGAAGAGGTTTATCCGTATTGCGCTAGGCTAACCGTCGTGCCATTCTGCCCCTTTCCTCACATACTTCTGAGCTATTTCCACGCAGCTGCGCGTGTTACGTAACTCGACTTGAGAGAAAAATTTTCGCTCACGTCACGCTCGTGCATCCCCTTCCGAGTCATTCTCGCCGTTGCGCGCGTTATTTACATTGAATTTCTTATCTTTCGCTCGCGCGTATCCACGTATGTACTTACGTTCGCGGATTACGGTAACGACGCAACGTTCGGAGCAGCGGTGCTAAAACCAGCAAAGCTCCGACACGCTTCGCGAGCTTATATTTTTTACTGAAAACCTTATATGTATTTATTAAAATTAACACGACTTGGATCTATTCAATATACGATTGACGAGCCCCTAGAAATGTGTAAGATAACGCAAAAACAAATGAAAAGAAGATTTGAAGATTTCTTTTCAATACTTACGTTTAAATACACTGAAAGAAACGTTTGGTATTTGTACTATGATTGCATAGTAAAATAATTATGGTGAAAGTCTCCATTGTTATAGTTATTATTGCTATAATATTAGTGATAATAATTATATTTATAGTTCAACATGCACGGAACGGACAGTTTTGCATCTAAACATTTAGCTAAATACAGATCTGAAAATAATTATGTTGGACCATGAAAATAATTCTGTAGGGCGCGCAAACTGTGTACTAGAATGTCAAAACTTTTTACAACGTTACTCATCGTGCTTGAGCTTCCTATGTAATTATTATTACTAACATTACAGCAGTAATAACTATAAAAATAAAGGCTCCACCATAATATTTTATCGCGCAATTACAATAACAAATGTTTAAAACATTTTTTTCAGTGTATTGTAAAAAGAGAAAATTGCAGACGTCAAATTGTTATAATAATAAATATAAATTTATTAGAGAAGGAAAGTCAGCAATATACCCGAATAGATATGTAATCAAAGCAAGTACTGCCTGGGATTTTCCGCAGGCAAGAAAGTCTGAGAACCGCTGACATAGAATGGTATATAGCGCCCGTTCGCTCCATCGACTCGCGGGAAACGTCTGCCGGGAAACGAAGGTACCCAGGAAAGGTACATATCTTAAATCTTCGTAGCTCTACGACGCTTGTTAACGCGCTACAATACCTTTTCACATAATTGCCCGTCGCCCTCAAATATTTGTCGGTCGCTTCATCGCGGCGGAACAGCGGATTCGTCGTCGTTCTACTCCAAGATATCGGGCGTCTTCACGACAGTCGATGTAACTGTAGACCGAGTCGATAATGTCCGTTGCGACGACTTGGACGCTATCGCGCGAAGAAACAACGTTGAAACGTCGTACGAGAGTCTCACGAGAGGGACAGGGTCAATTTCTCGTTGGTACGACGGCAATCGGGAACAGCCAAAGGCAGAGCCGGGACAAGGGTGTGGCGAGCGAGGCATTTGCCTCATGTAAACAATTTGAAGGGGGCGCAAATTGAAGTTAATAAATAATTATTTATGGTCATCGTTAAATCAAGAAAAATTATCAAATATAGGAATTCTTTCAATTGAAAATGAAATATGTAAGGATATAGATTTTGATATAATAATTGATAATTTCGCATCTATCAAAATACGAAAAATATTATTGTGACTTTAGTAACTATATTTCATTTGTAACATACATGTAAATTTGTATGACTATAACGTATAACTCCTCTCCTGTACACGTGATTATATTAAATTAATATTAATATATACTATTAATTAATATATATACTATTAATTACTATTTTTTATTATATTTCACTTGTCGTAAAGAAATTTTTTTTACTAAGGGGCGCATTTTTTTTATTTTCCTCGGGCACTGAAATGCTTAGTCCCGGCTCTGGCCAAAGATATAAAGCATGAACCGCTATCCGTATCTAAATAGTATATCTGATGTGATGAATAAAAATGAGAGAGAAGAAGTGTGAAGACAGCCAATCTCTCTCTCTCTCTTTCTAATAACAAGTTATCTAAGTCCACAATCTTGATTTAAAAGATCGTAGGTTATAAAGTCGTAAGAAATTGACCACACAATCACAATCAATTATTTTTCTCATATTCAACTGTGATTGGTTAATTTTTTGCGGCTTTACAGTTTACGGCCTCTTCAAGCAAGATTGTGGATCTAGACTTACGAATAGAAAGAGACTGGCTGTCTTCGCGCCCTATCTCTCTCATTTTTGTCGACCAATTGTACATATGGATTGAGCAGTCCATGCTCTATGTCTTTGGGAGCAGCGGACGGTGTTGTCCATTGCTCTCGATCAGTCTGAGTATACGGCTGCATAATAGATACGATTTCTCAGGCACATGTTGCATCCGATGGGATCCATTAAATTCCCTCGACAGCCCTAAACGGCGAAACAACATGTCCGCCTAATTCTCCCGTATCTCTCGTATCGCGTTTATCTCTTCTTCCCTCGGTGTTCCTCGACGTTATCCGTTTGCACCATTACGATTTAGAAATCTCAGAACAGACGCCACCTTCTCGATATATCTTTTTCTGCTTCAATCTCTTTCTCTCCTTTGACCATTTTTATAGAAAAGTGCGATCGAGCGCTTTATTTCTGCTATCGACATTCAAGGAGCTCGCATAATTCATATGGCTGAATAGCAGCACGTGTTCCATTAAAAACTAAAGTAAGTTCCGCTCGGTTTTCCTGGGGAATGATAGATTTTCTCGGCAGAGACCGCGATTGCAACCCTCCGTCATTTTTCAACTGGACGTTTTCATTTTCTCTTTCGTCTTCCATTCGCAATAATGTGCAAAGTGAATGTTTGACATGAAGTAAGCTGTAAATGATTTTCTTTACCCTGTTTACTGTGTTCTGTATATTTCAATTTTTACATTTTAGTTTACACATGCAAATATTCGTTAGCAATTTATCCTTAAATTATATAACATCAAAAATTCTCGGATTGATAACCGCAATAATATCATTGACTAAATCACGAAGTGTAATAAAGTCTTAAGCACGATTTAGAGCGCTTCGTTTATTACGACTCTTTCCGTCACTCTTTAGAATTCTTCCCGCTCAAGAGGGCGACTGTTGATGAACGCGGCAAATTGGGAATCGCACTGACAAAAGACTTTTGCCATTTCAGGTTTGCGACGAGCCCGTTAATCGAAATATTATACCGGCCGCGCTTTTAACCCCTTTGTACCTCGCTCGTTGTTCCATTCTTCCCCGCGAATTTCTAATTATTAAACGCGCTTCGCCAACGTTCCCAACGTGGTGAGTTTCACGAAAGTACGAGGGTGACTATTCTATGCTTACCGGAAATGTTGGAAACTCGGATACCATTTCGCATTATTGTTAAGCATTAAGGAGTCGTTTGGCGCGCAGCGTGAGTTGGATAAGGTTCTAATTAAGCCGATTCGGCGGAACGACGATTTCGTCGTCGACGACATTAAGTTTCCGTACTCAGTGTTCTAGTGTATTCCACCAACTCTCGTTGACCCTCGGACTCTCGGCATCGTAATAGCATGCGACCAACACAACTGCACAAAGACCCGTTATTTTTAATTAAAGCAAAATATTGCCCGAGCCTCCCTCGCTCCTCTCTCTCTCTCTCTCACTCTCTCTCTCTCACTCCCTTACTCTCTCGGCTCTCGCTTTCTCACAAGAGTACATCATATCCGCGTGAAATTCCAGTTTTGCGATACCGAAATCACGTTTGCGCCGTCGGCAATAGTGTACTTTGCGCATTCCGAGCGGGTTAAAAACTTCGATCTGCATCTCAAAGGTTTTTACACGCCAAAGCAAGGTGGGATCGGGAAAAGTTTCTTGCAGGAAGAGGGAGAGCAAGGGACGCAAGAAAATGCTGAAAGGCAGAAAGAGCGCAAGGTGTATTCAAAGGTCGTTAGGAAGTGGCTCGGTAAGCGGAGCGTGGTGTTTTCGTAGACGGCGAAAAGAATATCGCGTGCGTAGGAGGTTTCTCCGTCGGGGAAGGGAGGAAGCATAAGCAATGAGGATTATTTCTATCAAAATAAAAAAACGAAGAAGAAGGAGGGAACAAAAAGATCCGGTAGTCACGTCCATGCGAAAGAATTAAGCCCGGTTTTAACGTCCTAAGTCGATCGCTCGTGCATTCGGTACGTATCGTTCCGCTCGAGGATTAAGTCGCGATTTTCCAACTGGGAAGCTTACATATCCAGGACATACGCGGTGTCCCAGAAATTCGCACCCGTTTTGAACTAATGAGGTCCTTCGAGTAATCCAGCGTTGAATCGCCGTCAGCAGAAATTCACAATTGAAATTTTTCGTAATTTTGTCAATATTCGATAACTAAATATTCTCGTATCTTGATAGAGTTGAATAAAGTTGAAGTTAAGATTCTCTATTTAAGTAAAACTAATTAATTTAAGACTTCTTAACTAAACGGAAAGAACGATTTTACTGAAGTATTTAAAAATTTAGCTAGATACAAATCTGAAAATTATAAATATAATGATGAATTTTCAATTCTATTGGGGCTGTTTTGGAGTCAGAAAGAAATGCGCAAAGAAGTGCGCAAAAAATTAATATTCTTAATAATAAAATTCATTATAATATTTTTAATTAGGAGTTCAGTATCTAATTTATACCATTCTGAACTTTATTTTGTTGGACCATCAAAGTAATTATACAACGCTTATTAAGCGTTGATGCAGCAAAAAGTTTTAATATTTTAACAACTACACGGAAAGAATGATTTTGTTATAAAATATCTAAATTTGAAAAAATTTAAATACAAAAATTGAAAAATAATTTTATTAGATAAAATAATTATGAACATCCAAACTATAGTTGTTAAATCAAAACTTTTTGCAAGATTACTGATTATGCTTTAACATCCTACATAATTATTTTGATGACTCAAACAAAATTTTATTTTCGTATTTAGCAAATATCTAAATTTTTAGACTTCACCAAAACCGTTCTTTCAACGTTTAGGAACATTTTTTGTTTCTATCTATTCTTAACTCACACAGAAACCATCGGTATCTCTCTTGGCATATTGACAAAGAGACAAATATTTTTAGCAGGAATAATTTTTGAAATGTTTGCCGCTGTTGCTCTTAACATTCTGACGGATCGAAATTAACGCTGCGAATATCCTCGTAATGCGCATAACGCAGGCGAGACTGTACTCTTGCTCTTTTCCACGATTACGAGGATACTTTTTAACGTCACCTCCGTAACGGCGAGTACGGAATTACGTCATTAAGCGCAAAATTGCGGGAATATGAGGGATCCGAGGACACGTTCAGACATACCCACACGCGAGCACACTGTAAATTTGCAGATTTACATTCGCCCACCGGATGAATTTTAATTATATCCGACCGCGGACATTCGACAAAGCCATTTAATAGTCAAAGTCCGTTTCCGTTAAAATTGCAGCGTACTCACCGAATTGGGGATTCAAGTGACAATATTTCCATTAGGCTTCCAAAACGCTCTCAATCGAGTTACGGAATTACTCCGTTATCTCAAGCAACGCGAATAATATACGATAATAGCGTCTTCTTCGAAATTAATACGAAACGTTATGAACAGAATAATCTGCATGCGTTTATTTCAGGAAGCGTCAAATATTTTGTAGGGCGATAAATTGCCTGGCACGCTCGGAGTTTGTTATCTGCAACGTACAGCGTATTGTTGTATACATCTTGCTGTCATTCGCGCGACAAGCCTCGAGCAGACAGACAGCGACGTGAGCCGTTTCGTGCGTCGCGTTACCCCTCGAAACGTGATCTTTCTCTACGGTTCTCACAATTAATTCAAATAATTAATTATCTTAACAATCTAAATGAGCCTCCAATAATCCGTAAACTTATTAATTCTTAATTATTGTCATGAAAAAATGTTACATTTCTAACATCATGGATCTACTTATTTTATATTAAATAATTATCATCAAAGTAAATATTTAACGCGATTTTATTCAATTCATGTAGAACTGAAGCGATCAAGAATGATAATTATTGTGTCGCGATACAGATAATTACTTCTTTAGCGAATTTAGATTCGAATATATATCATTGTATCATGCTTTGAATTTTTGAACCAAATTGAAAATAATTTGTTCATCGTGAATTGCAATGTTTGAATTGTAAGCGTTAAATAGTGTGTGAGTCGCCAAATTGAATTAGTCCATTAACAAAAATGCATGTTAAAATTAATTATTAATGAAATATTAATAGAACTTTCCAGTAGAAAATCAATCATTAGTTAGTAATTAATTTGAAATACGAAGAATAGAATTATTCGGTGTGTGTTTACGATTTCGGGAAATTCGGCTGACGCACGGCCTTGAAGTTTGTTTCAGTTTGTTTACGCAAGGTCGCCGCGTTATCATTCGCGCTCCGAACTCGAGCACCGAAGTAGCAGCGCGGACCGCTCCGTGTGTTATCTTTCGAAACGCGATTGATCTCTATTTCTCTACTACTATTTTATAAATATATATATCTTATTGAACAATTAGCTTTCACAATCAACGATTCGATTAAACTCGAGCTATTTTACGATGTAGAAATTTCACATGATCTGTTCAAAATATTTCTTTATGTAAATCAAAGCGCGAAAGTAACACATTTTGCTAAAGTACTTAAAAAATAGATGAACATTTGAAAACAATTTTATCGAACCATCAAAATAATTATGTAGGAAACTCAAGCATGATGAGCAATGCTGCAAAGTTGTAACATTCTAACAATCAGTTTAAGTGTCTTAAATGATTATTTTGATAGTTCAATAAAATGATTTTCAAATCTGTCGGACTAAATTTTTATATACTTCAGCAAAATTGTTTTAAATTTCGATCTCGACAATTTCAATAATAATTTCTCAACTATTTTCGCGGAGTAAAGCGAACGATTTAAATAACGAAAGGCCGAGTAATACATATCATCGATCACTTAATTAATAACATATATATTTCGAAACATAGAAATATGTGAAACTTATTCCGCGGGCAATTGAATCGTATATTTTTAATCGTCCATCGCGTTTAAATTGCTCATGAACATCGCTTTATTATTTGTATGCTATTGTGTGGTTTCAGGGTGAACTCGCCAACTTTGCGTTTCCAAGTTTTTCGTTTATTAACGAAAAATCGCGAGTCGAAACGTCAAACGGATTCTAGTTTCATGTGATGATACTTTTATTCTTCCGTCATAATATAATAAAAATACGCGTCACGAATTGTGATTAACGTCGGGAGTGCCGTGACGTAATTAATCGGTGTTTTCGCGAGCGAGCGTAGTGCCATGAAGGATGAGCGAAAGATTACGGAGGAACGAGAGAAGAAAAGGCCTGGGGGTGGCGGAACATCCTAGGGTGAGTTATTTGCTATTTATTATTTCATCTGTTATTTTCTAAATCGTTTATAATTATTTTACGTATACAAACTATCTGTTTAATTATTTTGAACACTGCTATAAATTGAATCTTGTATTTGTATTTTACAGATCAACATAGTCGGAAAGTAGTTATATAACTCCGCTGCTGCGCATTATCGGTGAGTGAAAAATTATTTGCTTTAAGTTGAAATATAAATGAATCTGTAAAAAAATATTATAGACAAATATCACGTCTCACAAATCCGTTGCCATAAACTGGTGGACTAAGACAGATCAGAATTAATATTTAATTGTAGAATACGTGCAATAATTTGTCGGTTATTGTATATTTATTATATATTTATTATATTGACTATGTATACGAGAATGTACACAGAAAGCTCGTATAATGAGGTTCATTATATGTATATCGTTATTTATCGCCCAATTTGGTGTTTTATTATACGGTAGAATACTAATTAGTATGCGATACACGCTAGTCCGTAATTTATAGGAGAAATTTGTACGCATAAATGCAAGAAAGATAGGAAATTTCACAAATGAAATAAAAAAATAGTTTCTATCAAGTATTCTTTGTATAGGGAAGATTTCTCAAAAGAAATCTCTTTCTCCTTCACAAGTATTTTTTAAATATAATTGGGCTTTTGCTTCTCCTCATGCATAGCCTTTCATTTAGTATATAACGAAGATATTTTTCAATATGCGTATGTCGCAAACACAAATAAAAATGATATAAAAAATGAAAAGTATTCCATAATCGCATAATATATTCTTACTTATTTAATTGAAAAGATGCTAATATTTATTAATACTATTTATTTCCATATATATATAACTTGCTAATTTTTATTTTATTCATAGCCAATCCATTCATATTTACTAATAATTTGACTTTTTATAATAATAAGAATAACAACTTTATTGATTGATCAATCATAAGATGACATGAAATCCAATAAATATTTTATGTACGAGAAAATAATTTTTTATATAGAACATTCTCTATAGTTTATCTATTATACATTTCAATTACATCAAAATATTTGAAATAATATTTAAAATAATTTTTAATGTATCGTGGTAAAAAATTTTCGATACCGTATTGATCCACAAAGCAATGATATATTTATATCGATAAATAAAAGTTTATGAAAGCATATACTTTTATTGCATTAAAGATTCACTACTGACAATACTGATGCTGCGGGAGAGAATAAGGACTTTTATTTATTTTGGATTTTACATCATCTCGCACTAAACATCATCAACTATAGTAAACTTTAGATGTTACGACGAGAAAGAGAGAAACTGAAAGATTCTTTTGATTTATAAATCTGATTTATAATTCCATGCTTTTATCATGTCATTGTTGTTATCCAACGCGTTTGTTTTTTGTATGAAACAACATCAATTGGCTGTAAATAATGCACTTGATGTTGATTGATTCTATTCACAAATTTCGAAATTTATCTCCATCATAAAAGATATTCGACAAATTACAAAATATTTAAAATTGATTTTAAAATATTCCATTAAAGTACACAATATTTCATAAATTTTATTTTTCATTATGTTTGAATATCTTGCCCTATATTCGCTAGATTATATTTATTTAGATGCTTTACGTATCATATTCTAAACTTACTATATTCTTACGTAATATATTTTAAATTTTAACATTTATTTCTCAAATGTAATTTCGTAGAAAAATATAAATATTTAATATTTAAAAGCAATTTAGTATCAACTATTTCTGTGACAATATGAATATAAAGAAAAATGGAAATATTGATTTATATAAATAAAGAGCGAGAGAGAGAATAGATTACAAAAATAATCGATTCTTCAATTAAATTTTCGTATACATATAATTTCATATATTTGTAATAAAAATATGCAACATCGTCTTCTAGTTAAAACAAGAGTAGAAATAGAATATAAAATAAATGTCATACAGCAAATTTAGTCTATTATACGTATATAATATGCGGTTTGCAGAGCAGCAATCGAATAATATTTCAATGGTATATTCTGAAAATTAACTGGAATCGAAAAATTCTAATATAAAAATGTCGAGGTTATATTTCTGACAATGAGTTATACGATTGGATTTTATTATTGTGCGGCGATTCGCATAAAAATTAGCATAGAAGACATCCAGCGAAGAACAAGCGACCCTATAATGCAACGATAAGCAAGTCTAATTTCTTTAAGACATATATACGTATATATCGGTCGTAGAAATCAGCAAAACAGGAAACTTGGTTAGAAGACTAAGACATTACAAAAATAGTATTTTAAAAAGTGTATTGTACGAAAAATCTTTAATACATCAGAACAATATCTGACAGACGAAAAGAGCGACGAAAAAAGAAGTCGCGAAAGGCCACTCGTTTAAAGAAAAGAACGGACAGACACAAGAGAATCGTCTGAAAATAACATGTTTAAAGATATAACTCGTGGAAAAATACGTATCATAAAATTCACGATAGTTATATAACTATTATAGATTCTCAGCAAGACCGCAATGTCTGATAATTTATATTGCTGCAATTTAAATCACAATATATTAAATTTTCCATCTTATATTTACTCTTCGAACACGAACGAAGATAAATAGATAAATGCAAATCACTAATTATGATTGATAGTACAGTATAATCGCGATGTAAAAAATAATAGGAAACGAGTGAGAAATAGAGACGGTAGATAGATGAGACAAACAGGCTGAATTATTCGCCTATAGCGCGAGCTAGAGTGCATACATACTCGTACTAGCTTCCTGTACCTGGCATGCAGAAAGGCATGTCGTGGATGAACGCGAGGGGTCCCGGAAATCGCGGCCTGCACTCGGCAAGATAAAATCGTAATGAGCATTCGTGCCGTCCGTCCTGCCAGGCGACGTTTACGACGTCGTCCGCTTTTTCGCGTCGCGCCTCTCGAACGTGTCAGTTAAGCATTCAAATGCGCCCGTGTCGTTAAGTATTCAGCTCCCCAGCAGCCGGAGCGACAGATGCATCCCCAGTTAGATGCATTATACATTCGCCGCGCCCTCGAGAGCTGCGCTCTCTCCGCGTTCGGATGGCAATAATAATTACGTTGCCGACGCGATGATACGTCATTAATATGATCCATACGCGATTCAGATTTTTTTCTCGAAACGGTCTCTCACGTCCCTGTGATTGCTCCAATTTATTAATGTTGGAGCAGTCAGATTTTATATTCGTTGAAAACATTCACGCTTCCCGATTTACGCTTCGCGAATTCTTAAGGAGGTTATTCTTTCTCAGCTTAAAAAAGTGGAAGAGAGTCACTTTTCTTATCTTACCACGAGAGCACAAAGAATGCAAAATGCCATCTTCTAAAAAGTAAATAATGAATAAAATTTAAAAGTAAAACTATAATTTGTTATTAAATATATTTTCTTTATAATAAAAATAAATACTATTGAAAAAAATTGTTTATAATTGTAATTATTTAAATTTAATTTAGATATTATAATAATTCTGGTAGAAATGACATAACCACGTTTTCATTAATATGACGTTATATTTAAAAAGGATTGAGTAATTCGTAAACTTTCATACTCTTACACGAAAATAATACAGTAAAACTTCACTTTTTTAATTCTAAAATATTCTTTAAACTCCATTTTTTTATATCTATACAACTTCAAAATTCTTATATTTTGTTCATAATTAAATTATTTAAAACCTTCCTTCTCGTAAGAATTTAAATTATTTTAGAAAATTCTTTAAAGAAAATTATGCCAAAAAAACTGAAAAAGTTTCGGAATGTCTACATATTAATTACAAACTCATTCTCGATATTTGATCAAATTCTTATATTAGATATATAAAAAGACTGGAGAACCTCCTTAACGAACTAACATTTTCCTCGCGAGCATAATTTACGTTTTACGACTATGAATCGTCGTATTCGCAAAATGTCGCGCCAATAATCGCTAATCTTCGTGATAGAGCCTTGCTGTCCTTCAAAAGGATCTCGCTTGAGGATTCGGATCTGGCCGTTCGCGGGCCAGCGAGTACATCGCTGGTTGAAATACAGTGGGCATTCCCGTTTTAGCGATGCTAACGAAATCCACTCGGCCGCAGCTGCGTCTCGTTTTGCCGGTCGAAATGAAAATTCCTACCGCTCGCGCCGGCAGCGCGGTAGCGTGCTGACGTTTATGAATGGCATTTAAATGTCATTACCATTTCGGATATTTCTGCCTGACGCCGGTGTACCGGGCGGCGCACTAACTCTCGCCGCTCACTCGCGTTACACCTTGCCTCGAATCAGGTTTCGCTCTCCGGCCAGGAGACTATTGAAATGCGATGCAGCTGCTTTACAGTAAATCGCCGTTCCATCCCGCGCGCGCGTCAATTTCAACGCGAGCCGACACACGTCGAAACGGACGGCTCCGGTGTTGTACGCTCTACCTCGATATTGAATAAAAGGAAACGCATTTCGAGAGATTGCGGGCATTTCCGCGCGAACGTACCGCCGCGCCGATTTGTTTTTCTGGGACGTGTACTGGATACCGGGTCATGTGAATAAGGTCGAGCTAATGCACCCGTTATTGTTTAGCGAAAGAGTTTCTTAGGAAACATTGTTATGTATAGATTGTTATGTATAGATGCACATAATAATTAAGCTTGTAGATATATTTTTCTCTGAAGACGGCAATTGAAACTGACAATATAATTCAATCCTGTTGGTTTTTTCAAATTTATTATACGATTATGTTTGGATCAGTATATCTAAAAATCTTTAAAAAAATAAATTTCCACAGAAAAAAGATCTTACAGACGAAGTTAGCGAGTACCAGAGAAAAAAATTTTTTAATAATATTAGTAAGAAAATAAATTATATTTTGCATCAGATAGACCCGAATAGACTAATAGGATTAACTTATATTTCCATTACTTTTCATACTTGGCTTATTCCGACAGTGTACAAATAATGTGCTTAATAATACTAGTTTACAAAAAATATTTTTTGTTTAATTATTTTGAAGGCAAGGTGTTTCTTATAGATCTTTGGATATTAAAAATGATGTCGCAAATTTAATTTCACTAGCACGTCAGGTTTCCGGAATAATTTAGGTTTAATGTGCAAAAAATAGCTTTTTTGCTATAGCTGACATTTTTTACCAAAAAAAGATTAACGGTATCTTGAAATTCTAATCAGAAGTCATTCAAGCTATCGTTAACATTCTCTACAAAAATCGTTAAAAAAGTTATTTTTTGTGGATAATTCAATTATCTTGGAAACCTGACTTGCTGGAATTTCTTTGCTGGTATCGTTTTCAGCATTCAAAATTCTATAAGAAATACCTAGTCCGGTTCGAAGTAATTTTTCACTATAAACTAATGTAATTTTTTATTTAAGCACATAGATAAAGCCATAGAATAAGTACATACGTAGATATTTGTTAAATAAGCTTCAGCTACAAATTCAGACAATGTCAGAAGGCGTTACTATAAATAAAATTTCTATAAATAAAACGTTATAGCAAATATTATGCATGTATGTGCATACATATGAATGAAAATTTATCACTTGGTCGATCTTGTTTTGAAAAAAGAGATTTAATGACGACTTTACGCTCACGTTGTGAATGAAATCAGGCATTTTTTTTTATATCGAGACGTGACAAAGGAAACAGGAGTAAAAATCGCGATAAGTTCCATCCACGGGCGTGCGTCGCGTCGTGGGGGGATTAAAACGTCGCGGAAAATTATCACCGCTTCATTCGCGCGCGCGATAAAGGACGACGTGCTTCCACCGTCTTGCTCGTTTAACATTAAGATCTTCCGATTCTCCCGCGCGTTATCGTAAATCCCGCGTCTCACTGGGGGCATATCGCTTTAAAGAATCGTCGGCATTCGTCGTGGCATCGGGACTCCGCCAAAATTGGAGGAGCCCGCTTCGGGTGAGGGGTCGAGACTCGCCTCCCATTCTTCTTTGTCAACCACTGCACGAGATTTATACCTCGCTAAGGCGGTGTAGAACGAGCGAGGAGCGGTCTCATTGAAGCGGGGAAAACCGAAGAAAGTGAAATTAATAGATTTGCCCGCCCCACCGGATTTCAGCGAACGCCGTGTTTTCAGGATTCGCAAGCTCGAAACGACTTACGATGGAATCGTTTCACCGAAAAGAGATCACCGCCTTTGTTTCTTGGCCGTTATTGGCCAGACAATCCCTCGTGCGCCGTCTGGACGCGGATAGAGAGAAAAGAGAAACGCAACGAGTATTATATTGCAGTGCGAAAGTTGTTAACCAACGACATAGTGGCGGCAACGTTATTGGTTCGCTCGTCGTATTCCAAGTTGCGTTCCAAGTTGCGCGGTTTTTCCCGCCGTCTCGGATCTGTTATTTGCTTGTAAACCGGGGATGTGATATGGACTAGCATCCCTAAAAGTAAGATCCTGGCCGATCTTGTTCTATTCTTGATTGGCTTGATAAAAAATGGCGGAAGCAATCAGATGACTGAGCACGTGAAAAAATTGAAAAGCAGATAAGTGAAATGCCTTATATAGTTGTGTAAGTGCACGTATACACTGAAAGAAATATTTTGGTATAATAATTTATTTTGTTAATATATGATTAACAAAAACATGCTTACTTCTTTATTTAATAAAAATTGTGTTGTTTTGATTTAATCAAAATTTGGTTATTCTAATTTTTGTTATTACACATTGTATTACATTTTGACTTTTATAACTATCTTTACACAGAAATCTTTTGAATAAATGCAGAAATTCTAAATCAATAATACAGCATCACAGTCGTCAAATGCTGCAAAAAATATATTCGAATAAATAAATTTCAAGGCTGAATTTTAAAAACTGCTTTTTACTGAGCTTGTAAAAAATACAATTTTTGTTATATATATTCTAACCAAATTTATTGTTCTAATCAAAATTTGGTTACAATAATCAAGTTTTGATGAGAACATAATTTTTCAATGAAAAAATAAAGAAAGTATTTGTTGGTCACATATTAACAAAATAAAATTATGTTGCACCCAGAGAAAGATTTCTTTGAATCGAAGAAATTTTTCTCATGTGTATGTGCATGTGTGCAATGTACATACATGTATGTCAATTTTAATCAAACTGAGATTGGCCGGATTCTTACTTCTAGGGACTTTAGTATAGACGGTAGATGGGCAACGTTACGAAAGACAAGATAATGTAAGATAGCGAGCCTTCGATCGAAAAACCGACGACGCAGGTATCCACAGGTAAACACCGAGTTACCACAACGCGATGGAGAAATATTATACGTAACGTCGGCTCGTATAAATATCCCATTACTCGCGTTATCCGCGTGCGGAGCAAGGCGCGCGATTTTTCATTTTAATCTTGAACGATGCGACGGATCCCTCAACGCGCCGTCGATGGGAAGGAATAATGGGAAGATTTACGAAGCGGCGAGGAGGTAGAAAGAAGCAGCACCGATATTAGCGCGGAAATTTTTCGAATTATCGCCCCTTTGCTCCCTTGACATTACTTTCAACAGATGGGTGAGATATAACTTGATAACGCACGTTGTAAGATTAGAGATGAAAATGACCGAAAAAAAACTAAAGATTTTGAATAGAAAGCTCAGTAAAGACCTATTTTTCAAATTCAGCTTTGAAAGTTTTTACTCGGATATATTTTTTTGGAGTATTTGATGATGATTTTGACACTGTATTATTGTTCTAAAATTCAATTTTTGCATTCATTCAAAAGATTTCTGTGTAAAGATATAAAAGTCAAACTGTAATACAATGACGAAGTGCCCATAAATATACACTGTCGTTATATAATTATTCGAACATTATTTTATACTGCACTCCGATTTTAAAAGTTGAGTAAATGTTTCATACTGTTATTAATAAAACATAAATAATATTTTATTAGAATAACTAATGATGTTTTTGTCGTATATTGGTTGTAATTGTACATATTCTACAATATTCTATATTTAAATTAATAACACCATTCATCGAACTATTTCTAACTGTTCTCAAACGGATATTATATTGGGACATTGCTTCAATAATTAAAATTTAGTATACAGAACCAATATATCAAAACAATTTCAATTATGCTAATAAAGTATTATCTGTGTTGACAATAGTATGAACCATCACTTATTATTTAACTTTCAAAGTTAGAGTAAAATGTAAAATATCTTTCTTTCAAATAATTATAGGTGTACTTATAATTAATCATTGTTGGTAAGAAATATCAATTCTTTAGGCAACAACGCAAGAATATTTCCTCTATGATTTAAAATTATAAAGACAACAAAATATTAAATAGTGTCGAAATAACATAAGTATCAAACATTTTGACAAAAAAATATTAAGCAAAATAAATTTTATATCTTTCTATATTCTTAACATAAATTTCATATAAGTATTTTTCATGAATTTTATATCATTTTGGTTAAAAAAACAGTTTTTTTTATCATAAGAAACTTGTTTCTTACTTTGCATTTTTCTTCGAATAAAAAAACTAGTTTTTTCATCTTTATATTGTATAAGATAAGCGAGCGAGAGGGAGGAGGGGGGGGGCGTTAACCGACGGCGTCGCTTGCGAGAGAGCAACGGATTTTTCCCCGAATTACCGCCGCGTGCTTCGCTTTCCCGACGAAACGCATGCAAATTTTCCGCTACCACACCGCACCGAAGAAAGACCGAGACCGGAGCGTATTGCGCGGCGCGGTGCGGCGCGAGTCGTCGCGTCGGCGCGGGCGGAGCGGACGCAGATTTACGGGAAGAAAATCGCACGAAATGGAGCGCGAATAAATCCAGCATACTCGCGAAAGTACCGGGAGAACGGCGTAGACGCGAAATCTCGTAAACCCTGTGCTTTCGAGGAATCCTAGAGTATTCGTCGTATATACGAGACGCTCATGGCACTCGCGTACGAAGGCTACAAACCATGCTGTTTCTCGCCTCGAGGCGGACATTGCGGCATTCATCATCGTGTCGCGATGAAACCCTTCTCACCCCCGCACGTTTCCTCGCTCCACTCGAACAAAGGAAGAAGCATGAGGATAACGGAGGAAGAAAAGGACCGGATGGTTGGGGCGCGTCGCGAGAACAAAATTCACAAACGTCATTTCGTGGCCTCCGCGCGACGCGCGTACAAAGAAGCATATACATGCGAGCGAGATAGTAGGAAAACAAGGGAAATCATCGTCGCGGAAGCGAAATGGGCGAGTGAATAATAGTGCCATTGATACTATTGATAGGGCACAGCGAGCGACAATCGAGCCACGGCGGAAAGGGTGAACTCGACGTGTGTTATTCGATCCGCCGCGCGACACGGGTTTTAGCTTTTGTTTCATTAGCCTCCGTTTCGCGCCCGCAGCGCGGAGTTCTCTCGCGAATCCGACATCGCGCTGCTATCACTCTGGAAGAATTTCCAGAGTGAGCAATATTATATTTTGGCACCCCATGTTCGCCGCGTACATATACCTCATAACGGAGATGTAAATTAAAGCGCGACATCCTCGAATATTCTCGTGCGAATTTTCCGGTGCATGTTTCGGTCGGCGAAGCATACGGCCAATAAAAAATTATATAAAGCCACGAGGCGAGGAAAAACGGGAAACCCGAGAGGGTAACACTTTATGCTGAGAACACAGCCCGAATAACATTAGTGTAGCCACAGTAGGTGAGGGAGGATGCGGGCGGGAGGGGGTGGGACAAGCGACCAGGGAAAATGAGAGACAGAGTAAGAGAGAGAGGGGGGGGAAGAGGGAGAAAGAGCAGAGAGAGAGAGAGAAAGAGAGAGAGAGAGAAAGAGAGAGAGAGAGAGGAAATGGTAGTGCCGTATCAGAAACTACCCCATTGCGAAACCTCGACGAAGAAACTTTCGAGTGTACCCCTGAGGGGGGAGGCGATCATGCGGTGAGAGACACAATGCGATCGATCAGACGACTTCCAGCGAGTTACTTCAGTTTACAGTTTTTCCCACTTTTTTTCACGTTATTCCAACGTTGTTCGTTGGCAAGCAAGAGAACGACAAGGACGGAGAGGGAGATGTGCTCGTCACGTAGCGGCGGAAACTTTCGTCATTCGTGACGGCGCCGGCGAAGGTCGAGTTTTCGCAGCGCGAAGAATGCCAGGGGTGGGTACCACCCTTCGAATGCGCTAACGCACGTTCGACGTTCCGGATATTTCCGGAGTAGAGGGTGCATCGGTCATAGTTTTTCATTCCCTCTTTCCTTCATTCCCATCATCCTTGGACGAATAAAATACAATAATTGTTAGTGAAGTGATAATTTCAACGTATAAAACACAAATGATTGAAGAGGGTCGTATTCTGTCGACTAAGTCTGGGCACTTAATAATATTTTTATGTAAATTTTTACAATTTCCTATTCAAACAAATTGTACGCCGATTATTTGTCTGTCTTGAATCACAGTCCTAAATTGAAGTTAAAGTATATAATATTACGGATTAAATTGACAAGAAATTTAATGTTACTGATGCTAATAAACATCTTTGAAACACTAAATAATTTCATAATTCAATATATTATACACAAAAATGACGAGTGCATAGAAGTTTCGTTAAAGTATCTAAACATTTAGCTAAATACAGATTTGAAAATAACTGTTGGATCATTAAAATAGTAATTATGGAACGTTGATGAGAATGCTGTAAAAAGTTTTAACATTTTAGCAGTTTGAGCAATCAAGATATGTTTGCTCATTGCTAAATTAATTATGTAAACATACGTGCGAAAGTGTGTTTCGATTAGAATGATATGGCGTACACAGAAAGAACGATTTTGCTGAAGTATCTAAAAATTTAATTATAATATAATAGATACATACTTAAAAATAATTATGTTGGACCTTCAAAATAATTATATAGGACGCTCAAACTGCTAGAATGTCAAAACTTTTTGCAGCATTACTCATCAAGTTTGAGATTCCTAATTATTTTGATGGTCCAACAAAATTATTTTCAGATCTGTATCTAGCGCTAAATTCTTAGTTCTTTCGTTCTTTCCCTATATCTTTAAAAGCACACATAGTCGTGATTCGAAAGTTATAGTATTAACACATTCGTATCGCAGGTTACTCGACTTCCGATATTTATTTTTCTTTTCTTACGCATGAGCTCCGCCATCTGTTTCTTATTCTCTCTCAATGATTTAATTAACGACCAAGAAAAAGAATTTGCTCGTCTCACACACACACGGACGAGTTATCTGTGTTAAATAAACACTTGTGCAGTTTCCTTAATTTTCTTTTATTCAGTACGGGGATAATTAAATATATATTTTTTCGAAACGCTCGTCTTAAAAGATGTTACAAGTTTAACGCTAATCAATACGATTTACCGGAAAACTGTCATTTAATAAAACAGTAGATTTTAATAAAACAGTAGATTTTAAACTTTAATTCGGAGGATATTTCTTCGAACAACTCCTTTAATCGTCCGTAACTAATATAGGAAAAGTTTCATGGATCATTGAATACATCGCGACGCTTTCCGGCATTCTATTTTAACTAACGCCGCTCTCTGTTTTTAACTAACAATTTTCGTTATATCAGAGATTTATATCTTATACCCGACATGTCTCATTGGTCTCGGCTTCGCGTCATTAAGACGCATTTATTATTCCCTATACAGTCGGAGGAAAGCGTCGCGTTGCAAGGAAGCACGCGCGCGCGCGATTCAGACCAGGGAGGAGAGCCGAGGAAGGGGCAAACGCCCGGGAATGGATTATCGAAGAAGCGAGATTTCCAAACGAGATTTAGAGTGTCAGCAAGGGGCTGAAGGAACCGAGCTGTGAGCACTTGGAAAAGCTTCAACTCTCTTTCCTCCGCCAGGCGAAAATGACGGCGAGGTACATCGAAGGACGCGACGGGTCCTTTCAAGCCCGTCTGTTGCTGTCCGCTCGTAGTGAACACCTCCCCACCCATGGCGAAGAAAACTTTTATCTGCTGGCGATGATTTATGTATGAACCGTGTTAAATTGTTTTGTTAGCAACTCGTGGAATTAGCATCGCTGAGGCGCTCGTTCTCTCAATTATGGTGCTCGGAACAACGGAAATTCCGCCGTCTCGTCGAGGTTCTCGCTCCCCTATCGAACAGATCCACAAAACGGTCATTAAATGTATCGCACAGTGGGAATATTAGAGCAATTGCGGCGCGATAGCGTTCTGGCATAGAATTCTCAAGCTGTAACCTCGGTGTATCGTGCGCTTTCATAATTGTATTGCAACGCACAGATTTGCAAAGAGAGAAACTGAGTTTTCAATGAAGAAGCAGTCTACGAGAAAATACGTTCTTTATACGATAAATAATAATTTTTTAATATAAATTAATATAATTCTTAGCACACACGATTAAATTATTCGTGTTCCTGCACGTTTTTTTTCTTTGAAATATAATACTATATAGGAACACTTTGCTAATAATATGCAAATAATGCCCATCTCCATTTCTTTCCTTTTTTTTACATGCACAATTTTACAAATATTTTCTAAAGATGTTTAAATATACGTAAGAATTACTTAATAATTTTTATATACGTGTAAAGTGATTAAAATGAACCTAGATACAAATAACCTACCGAATGTACGAGTAGTAAAAGAAAATCATTGCGTGTACTGAGAGGGTCAAGTTTTATTGGGAAACTTATCTGTTATTTGAATTGGAAATGAAGTAAATAATTTCCAACGTCAGAAATTATTCTTCAGTGGCATGAGTTTAGATATCTTTGATAATTGTAACGTAAATATTTATAATGGTTTATATGTATATACACAGTGAAAAATTTGTAAGATGTAACATATTTCACGTGTCCCAAACAGTCCACTCAAATTTTTGTACTAATTTAACACAAGATGAATATGTTACAAAGTAACACAAATATTATGTAAAAAATTAATACAAGAATGTGATATTAACACAATTTGTAAGCAATAATATTTCTTCATAAAAGTTAACATTTATAATAATCAATACGTTTCAATAAATTTAACATTTATAGTATGTCAAATTAACACATTTTATTCATTTATCTTAGAATTTACGTTTTAAAAACATTTTTGTTGTTTGTTCGATTACTCATAAATTATGTTATTTTAACACTAAGAAATGTTAAATATATCAATTTAATACAAAATATTCAAATAATACAATCACATTATATTAAATTAACTCTCATATGTTAAAAAACACAAAATTTTAACAAAAACTTGAGTGGATCGTTTCTAACAAATATAAAAAATTTTTTATCGTGTATTATATATCTACATTATAGTATATATATTATTTCTTTAATCATCGCCATAAAAATAGCTATTCGGTTTTGCAATCTAACCTTCGTGGTCTCATGCGACGCATTGATAACATTTTCGTCAGGAATTATTCATCACCGACGTTCCGTCGCTCAAATGGGGTAAACGGAACGCCGTTGCAAGGAGGAAAATGCCAGGATAAAAAGAGAACGAGAAAATTTACAAGCGAATTTGTGTGTACGAGTACGAGACGCGTGCTCCGCCAAAGGCCGCCGTTAACCGAGAGAAGCTTCAATGGCGAGGAAATAAGAGATTCTCGGGTGTCGGTCGAAATCCGTTGAGATTATTGACAAAGAAGGAAAACTTTCGTGTCTGTGAAAAGAAGGACGAGCTTCGGCGCGCGATTATCCAAGGAAATCCCTACGATTTTCAGTTTTATCATAGTCCCCGCAAACCAGACCTTTTATTTCCGCGCCATTACGACAGTCAAGTTATGCTTCTCGGTTCGTCTAAATTGATGAAAATAAGATTGTCACGATGGATATAAAAACTGTCGTGTCTCGACGGTTCTCGAGTTTGAAATCTCCAGACATGACACTGGCTTTTCTCACAAAGTCATAAAGACTCTAAATATATAACAGTTAATATAATTCTCTCTTTTTCGTATTAATATCATGTAGAATACGCATATAAAATCGCACATAAAATTCTAGACGTGAACGTAGCGTGACGTAATCCGCAAGATTAAACGTCTATCTTTATGCACCGAAGATACACAACAGATGTTCTGACATTCCTACCTGCTTCTTCGCCAGTACGATGACTAGTAAACGTTGAAAAAGGCTCGGAATAAATCTGACAAATAAAATTACGCTTTGTGCCGGTCAGCAATTCGTTGAGCGCGTGAGACAGCTTGAAAAATCACCGCGAATGCAAAAGCGTGAGCCAAGACAGGAGTGAGAAGGAGAGAAAAAACCAGAGACCGCGTGTGCGGTCGAGGTCACCGCGATGTCGCCGAGATTATTGGCGAAGGCGAAAAGTTCGCACACGACTATGGTGGCTCGACGGTGAAAAGTTTTCATCGGCATCGATAAGGTCGCACAGCTGTGATCTGCCAAACGTTAAGAAGAGACGGGAAAGAGACAGAGAGAAAGAGAGAGAGAGAGAGAGAGAGAAATGAAAGAGAGACGGAGAGACAAGATGAGAAGCAGCGATTCCTGTAATTTAGAGTTCCGCCGTACTTTCGAGGGCCGAGGCACTCCTGACTGCACCTGAGTTCTACCGCGTTCGTGTCCGCGCGCGAGCGAACGTCTAAGAAATCCATTAGGGGCCATTTATTTCCTACTGCTCCGTGCCACTCCGACTGCGACAGCAAATCGAAGAGCCGGGAGTACGGGAGAGGCAGCGCGAAAGAAAGAAGAAAAAAAGAAGGAAAAGGTGGAAGAACGAAAGGGAAGGACGTCGAAGGGGGTAAAATAAATGTACAAACGAGATTCCTGGAGTGCCTGCGTGTGCGCTTCGATTCCAAGGACAATCCTAGGATGACAACGAGGATCGCGATCACGACGACTACGATGACGATGAGAACGACGGGCGCCGCGTTGATGGGGGAGTAAAGAATGCCCCAGGGTAGATCGTGCTCGCCAGGATCCCGCGCGAGGGTGACGACCGACGCCAGGTTAGGGGATGGTTCAGAGCAGCGGCAGACGAAGGGGAGAATAAGAACGATTACTCAAAACTGCTAACTGGATAGACAACAAGTCATACAAATTCGACAGACACTTCCAGCTGCCCGCATACTGCCGTTTTCCTTCGTCTTCTTCCTTGCAAGGCGCGTTTACTCGCGATGCTTTGATTGCGCGCTTGACACCGCTTTTACGCGAATCGTGGTACACAAAGCCAGATTAACGCAGATTAAAGTAGACAAAGAAAGCTTTCGATGCCGGAGAGTTGGATGCGAGCTACACGATTTAAATTCCGGAAATATTAAGACGGTATGATTGACGAATGAAATCGCACGATTAGATAAATTATATAATCAAACTATTTTTTATAGGTAAATTAATGATTATTTTTAATTTTTTAAATTGATTTCAACCAATATGCTTTGATTTTTTCCTTTTAGCTTTGTACATCGGTTTAACCTTTAAGTGGATAAGTGGAGAGGTCATAACACCTAGTTATAATTTTCTTTTTGTTCAAGAAAATCTTGTTCAAGAAAAGGAAAATAAGAAGTACTGTCCAGATGCCCAAAAGTCTTATAATTCATTATTTTTACATTTCTTTATCTCATAAAGATAAAACTAATGTAAATATGACTATAACATGATATGTATATGTTATAGTAAAAAGTATCACTATATAAAATTAAATTTTTTTAGGTGTTTTGAGCACCTCACGTATCAACTTTCGTATCTTTATACTATCTACTTACTTAGAGATTAATCTCGTCAGAATACTGTGATAATTTACAAGAAAAACGTTGTTATATTTTATTGACTTAAAGTAAGAAAAATAAAGGGAACAGAACATGGAAATAGCAACTTGCGTAAAAATTACATTCATTTTGTGTAAAGTTTTAATAATGCGTTTTGTACAAACATATAAATCAATAATGTCCAGCACTACGTCACATTTCCGAGCTTCATATATCTTCTCAGCAACCAGAAAAGTCCCTTCGTTTATTTTTCATCGTACGTACTCCTTGCGCTAAGAAAATTAAAGCTGACAGCAGAAAGAAATACTCGAGATAAACGAGGCGCGCAGTGATATAATTCGGGGGGCAAGATTTCTCCTCGAAAGAAGATCCGTTGGACACTGAAATCTCGAGAAAAAAGGCCTCGATGACGGGAAAATGAGAAACGGTCGGCCATTATTATGGCGCTCTGCGAACCCGACAGATTATTAGCACAAAGTTACTTGAGCGCACGCAAAGTCCACTGAGAGTTCCGTAGCGGAAACATCAGAAAACGCATTAGCGGCTTGCGCTTCCTAACAATCCTTTGTATCCTTGATTATCCTGCTGTTTCCTCTCCGACATTCATGGTCTGTTGCGCGCCAATTTATCTGTTCGAGCGTTATGGCCTTTCCATATATTTATAACTGAATCGATTTGAAACCATGCTCTGAAATAAATCCTTTGGTCGACAACTAAGGTATAAAATAGTAACGATTAGAAATTCTGTATACACAGAAAATATTTGTGAACTTTACGCTTTGAAGTCGAAAGCGAAAAAGAAAATCCAATAAATGCAAGTAAGGTTTAGTAGCACTTATAAGTAAAGATTTTTGAAATGTATAAACAGTTAGAGATAATAATGACATGATGGCAAATGTAAAATACGAACGATTTTTAAACGTGAGTAAATCTCTGAATAATAAATTTATTCAGATGTGTGTGTATAACATAATATTTTCAAATAAGCGAAGAAGAGAAAGAAATATATTCGGCCAAAGTGAGTCTTTGTGTATATAATAATATTTTGTGTGAATTTTACAATTTCCAGGCCAAGCAAATTACGCGTCGATTATTTGTCGGTCTTGAATCAAAGCTGGAATATGTAATCTCACAAATTAAATTGACAAGCAATTTAATAATAGCTAATGCTATTGAGCATCTTTAACACACCGTAAAGAATTTATAATATTTTCAATTAGTGCAATATACTGACAGAAAACTGTTTGATATTATCTATAATCTCACGATAAAATAATTATGGTTAGAAGTTCCATGATTATTAGTGTTATTACTAATATAATGTTAATAATAATAATCATATATATGTGCACTGAAAAAAAGATTGGCTGCTGCAGCAAATTAGATGGTAAAATATGGCATAGCATTTTTAATTGGCTGCAGCAGCCAATCTTTTTTTTCAATGTGAGTGTTCTCTCAAATATGAACAAATTTTACTATAAATTATGATAACTTCAAAAATATTAATGTAATAAAATATTAAGATATAAATGGTGAACAAAATAAACATTTTTATTCAATAAATGTAATTGCAATTATAGTGAATATAGGCAACTATTCTCTTAAATTCACTTACTATTTATATGGTAATAATAATTAAAAAATATGTTAAGGAAAAACTGAAGATTTTCAACAGTGTGTGTGAGACTTTTATTAATAGTACAATGACCATATTTGCATAATTAAAACAATTATAAATACATAGTTCTAAAAAATGACTATAAATTATAATTAAATTATGATAATTACAACTTTTTTTTCTCTCATATATGTGAGAGATGGTAGAAAATAGTAAAAGATAAACGTACGACATGTGATTAGAATAATTCGACTCGTAGTTGTATTTCTCATAATCGCGAAAAGAACGCTTTTTTTTGCGCCCCTCACAGAAAATAGAGTTAGCTATTCCCTTGTAAAATCCCAGGCGAAATCCGGGAAAAATTAACGCGTAGCGGTTCGCGCTCTCCACGGAAATCTGCCGTGCGGCGTGTTTGCATCACCGAAAATTAATCTCGACGAATTATGGCCCTAATTTAATCGCGTCGTCTTCCGTGACACGCGTACGCCATGAGCGCGAGAGCGTCCATTTACGCCCAAGTCGCTAACGAGCGTGCCTTTCTCGAGGGCGAGAATAATTTGACAAATTAGTGGCCGGGAGAATCGATGAACAATATTCGCATCGCGCGTTCGAAGCGACGCGAAGGATCGCGCGTATAATAGCCGCGCCGGAAACCGTTCTCCATGGAATAAGTGCTTTCCGCCGTCCGGCAGACAGCAGGGGCGGCTTTGTGCCCACAAAATCCCGGTTCGACCCTTGACACTCGAGAGAAAGGGAGGCGACTCGCCGGGCCGATAGGCCAAGTTTATGAATACAACTTCGCACGGAGGAAAACGAGATGAACGAAATCCTTTGGAAAGCAAAACCACAGTTGAGAGCGTCGAGCGATTGCGCGATCATCGATCCATTTTCCAGAGATTAAATTCTTATTCAGAACGGAACGTCGTCTTTATTTAGTATTCTTTTATATTATAAGCAAAAATAATAATTAATACTTCAAGAGTGATGATGTTGTAAAGTTGTTTATTTTGCACAAGAAGTTTCTTTACAGTAATTTAAAATGTTAATAGCATCGTTATTAAATCGACGATCAATTTAATTATGATTATTATTTCAGCTTAGTTTATGATTGTGTTTCAAGTCTAACAATAAGCGACGCCCAGTTTATATAACTGAAAGATATATTTAGAATTTACATATAAAAATATCAAGTACCAAAATCTAGTCTTGTCTGTATTGACTCTTTTCTTACCTATCTAATTTATTCATATAACGGTCTAGATTAGCTTATTATTTTAAAATTGGAATAAAATTATAAAATTTTATTCCGCGACAGCGTTTTTCAGTTATTTTTCTGTTTCTTTTTATTCCATATTAATTATTAAAATCTATCTCATATTAGGCACTTTATCTTAAGGATGTTTTGGATGAATAATATACCAGCTAAAAATATCAACCAAAAATTCAACTATAAAAAAGTCAATATCAAGCTAATATTAGCCAACAAATTTTACAAATTTTTGTCATAAATATACTCTGATACCAGTCGCAAAAAAAAAACGAAACAAATGATTTGGCTTATAATGACTTTATATAATGAAATGATCATATTTTTTGCTGCCAGTTTTAGGTAAATAATTTTTAAATGAGTAAATAAATCCAAGGAAACTTTGCACGAATATTTATTAGTTTTATTAGTCTATACGTATATAAAAAATTTTTGATTTAATTCGTAACCATGACCTTACCAAATTTGCAAATAACTATTACAATTTTACTTAAGAATTAAAATTATTTTTACTAACAAAAAAATTAAAAAACTTAAACCAATAAGAAAATTATGCTCGAATTTTATACAAATACTCAGGCGTAATAATAAAACAATTTATGAAATTTTTATGTTTTCAGTAACGTTTTGAGATGTGACACATCCTTAAAACATTGTAGAATTTATACGTCGCAATGATATCGCGATATTGAGACAATCGTGACGTGTTACGATGAAACTCGTGTGTGTTCTCCAATTATTATTAGCACATCGGCAGATTGGCACATTGGCCAGCAGCACTTCGCGCTGTCATTCTGTGAGATCGAGAGGGTTAAAAGCTTCTCTGATTTTCGGCCGATCTCGCGGGAAACTTTCAACGATCGATGGGACGAACTCTTAGCGAACTGTCGGACAGCTTAACCTCGTGATCTCTTGTGCCTGTGATGGTGAAAAGATCTCGAAGATTCAGCTTACGTAGCACGAGAGAAATACAATGTGACATCACAAAATTGATCAGATGTAAAGATTCTAGAAAATATTTTAATGCGATAATCAGAAGATGTATCCTTCAATTTATCCTATCTCTTTTTCGAAATTCAAATATCTGTTGAAACATATCAATATATTGTATATATTTCAAAAAAATCCAATGAAACTTATAAAAACCGACACAGATGAACATGTGTAGAAAGTATATTATGCGAAATTAAATACACCATTTTCGACTCTCAACTTGGGTCTTCTTCAATATCAGGAGACACGGTAGTGCCTCTCGGCGCTAATAATATACTAACAAGTTGTTAACCAAATAATGTCGCTCTACAATAAATCATTAAAATTGTCAAATTGAATAATTACAAAATATTATTGAACCAAAGAAACATCGTAAATCTAATCCCATCATAGTCGAAAATTAAAATTAGTAATATAATAGCGATGAGAGATAATAAAACAGAAGCGCAAATAGGATCAATGTGTATAATACAAGATGTAAGTTTGTATATATTTGTATATACTTCTGTATTTACTTATTACCCAAAATTTATCTTTAGGCACATATATTTTTACTTATTCCGTAGGCAGTCTGGATTTTTCTGTCCAAATTTGTTCTAGGAAAAAATTAATTAATGAATTATTTATTAAAGTGCTCTTGAATTAAAAAATTTCTTTGTTAACATGATCCCAATAAAATTAAATCTGAAGAGGTTAATAAAAATTTAAATTTGTGCCAAGAAATTTGACAGTGAAATTTGGCCTGGCTCAAAAAGATCCCATTGTGCCCACGAAGGATTAAACTACCGCCTTGGCGCAGTACAGGCTTCCAGTATTTAAAGACGTGTTCGAAGACTAAAATACACCGTGAGAAGAACTCGAGCTTGCCCAAATGAAACAGCTCCGAGTAAACGGATAAGCAAATAAATTGCGTTCGATGGGGAAATCGGGGGAGAGAGAGATGAAAAAAGGGCAATCACGCGATTGATGGACGATTTGCGGGCAGCATTAAGCGGCGGGCTAAAAAATTGAAGTAACGTTTAGCGAGCGTCGACGGTCGGATTAGCCGCTGATCCGATTAAACCGGGCAACTGTCGATCGATGCTGTTTACAAACAGTACGACGGCGACGGCTACGGCAGCTCGTAGCTGTTCTCGAGACGATCGTCAAGGGTGCGCACCTCGATCGATCTTTTTCAAATTACACGAATGTTTTAAAGACTAGCTATGACTTGTGATTTTTGTGCTGTTATCGTGCGAGCATGCAACAAAGAAGGAAAAAATGAGAGAGAGAGAGAGAGAGAGACTAAATTATTTATCAACATTGAAAATATGTGAATTGATTTAAATTTAATTGCACTCAGTATGCACCAGTATTGCACTAGTTTTTCCAATGGAAAATGCTGTATCAGACTACATATTGAAGATTGAGATTGCATGAAATGCAATCGGAACGAAAAATTTGTTTATTACTCGATATATTCGATATAATATCTATTCATTCAAGATGAATATAGTTTTTGAATTGACGAATGTATTTATGGTCGATATTTTTGCTCCATATCGACAAATCTAAAAGAGAGAGAGAGAGAGAGAGAGAGAGAATTCGATTTGTAAAAGAAGTTCGCAGCATACGAAAATAACGTGAACCTACATTCGCGAATGCAAATATGGAGAGCTCTCGTGTCGGTAATCTCTCCGGTAAACAGCTCTTACAACTCAAACGGATCGTGGTCGTTAGTTTACGACAATCCTAATCAAGCGGACGAACGACTGTAATCTTGTCGAACGAGCCAACTTAAACTCTCCGGAAATTTAACTTATCGTTATGTTGACACGAACCGCGGGCGACGAGGAACGGGGTCGTTGGCGGTGTGGCCGATTGCTCCCGTCCGAGGAAGCTTCTGTCCTCATGTAAAACGGGATATCCTGGAAAGTTTCGGGGGAGAATCTCGCGCGTTTTCCGCTTGCCCTCCCTTCCTCCCTTCCACCCTCTCTCCTTCATCGTCCTGTCTACCCCTTGCGCCGCTAACGACCTGAAAACCGCCAAGATATATGGCTGGCTCGCATATCAACGTGGAAGAATGCTCGCGCGCAGTCCAGGGAGATAGTCGAAAGTGGAAAAGGTCGTGCGGAGTCAGACGGGCAACGGGGAGAATCTACGGTGGCTTCCTAGCGGTCGTAACTATTCGGTTCTTTGCCTCCCGCAGGATCGGAATATAATCGCATCGCTTCCTCCTATCGTTCCTTTTCTCTCTCTCTCTCTCTCTCTCTCTCTCTCTGTTCTTTTTAATTTTCCTTTTTAAATTTCTAATATAATTGTCGTATCGTCGCCCCGTATAAATGCATGCATATCGTCGGTTATTCTCACGCTCGCGATCGCAATTACGTCACCGTACGAAGTGCGTGATTATCGCAACAGAGAAGCCAATTAACATTAAGCTTTTCTTCCTCCCTTACGTGACACTCACTCGTCCACCCTTCGCTTTCTGTTCCTGCGGCTCCAGAGGGATCCGTTCCCGCGTCTCGTGCACTGCCCGTACTTCTCGAAGACGACTTGAAAGAGTCGTAGATTGCTTCCAGCACTTTACCCACTTATTTTTCTCTCTTCTCGCGCATACGTATATCAATCTACTACACTCGGACCGTCACGCTGGTGGTTATCGTCGTGCGACGCGCGTCTCTCCTTACCGCGGGACTGTGTCATCTTTTTCAGTCGCCGCGCACTTCCGATCGCGTAACCGAACGGAGACGGCAGGACACGGGACGTCGCGCCAAACCGTCGTAGCGACACGTGGCACGTTACGGCCTGTCTTTTTCTCTTAATTCGCCGAGACTGTTGTACGTATAGAGACCGGCATGATCCCCGCTACCTCACGTAAATCAACCACACGATCCTGACGAGCCGAGGTCGCGTCGCCTACTGCGAGACGGCGGCGCGAGGCGTCTCGCAACCGCCCGCCACCGTCCGCACACGCCCGAGCCGGCGTGCTGCGTGACGTCGCGACGCCCACGCAAGATCGGGCGGGATGCGCGCGCGAACCCAGTTGCGATTTCGCGCGCTCCACGAGCTATGTCTAAAACCTAATCTACAATTTACTATTTATTTCCTATTTATCTGCCTTTTTATCACTTTTTACTTCTTACCTTTTTGCCTCTTATCCAGTTTTTTCATTTTCTGATCTTCACCCGAGATAAACATTGACGAACTTCGGAAGAGACAAGGAACATGTCAAATGAAACGTCATTGTCGATAAATGATCGTTTATTATAATTCTAAAACAAAGAAGGAAAAAGGCATGAAGTAAAAGGTAAGCAAAACAGAAAATAAAGAATACGTTCTAAATTAAGCTTGATTGACGATCGGATAGAGGTAAGAATACAGGAAGAAAGAGATAGATAGATAGACAGATGCGCGTTTATTATAATTCTCTAGAACAAGCCCTTTAAAATATAAAAATAAAAGAAAAGTGTAAGAACAAAAACATACAAGTAACGAAAAAGAGAAATTGTTATTTATTACGCACACTGAAACAATATTCCCTCAAGATTTTATTTTTATTTAGAAATAAGAACTTGTATAGTTCTAATAATATATAAAAGGCCCGATTATCTGATTAACTTGTGATTTAATTTTTCTAGCTATGATTAATCATTAAATGGTGAAACTAGTGGTTTTGTAATGATAACTTTAAAAATTATTCACTACAAAACCATCAGTTTAGTTAATAATTTAATTAATTATTTATATAGTTTAATTAATTATTTATATGTAGATAGAAAAATACAATTTTTACTTTATCGCAAGATTAAGCTCAACCACAAGTTAATCAGCCAATAAAAATCTGGGCCTAAGAGTAATAATATAATCATAACATACAATGAAGAAATTACTCAGATTATATAGTATATGTACATAATAGTGATACAAATGTACGAAGGTGTGTGGATGCAGGTGGGTATGGGTGGATAGATGTGTGTGTGTTTGTGTGAAAACATGATGGATGAGAGAGAGAGAGAGAGAAAATAATACAACTGATGATCATTTGCCATAAGAAAAAGCCTTTCAATTTCAATGATTAGAACAAGATCAAATTAACGCTTAAAAAACTGTGTTACATTTCGTAGAATCGCGTAATGACAAACCATGACAAAAAAAAACGTAATAAATTAATTTAAGAATTTTTATTTTGAAGTAACATAAAAATAAAAAATTAAACAGTCAAGTAAACGTAAAAATTAAAAATGAACAATTATAAAAAATAAGCAATAAAAATGTGAATGTAAATAAAAGATAAATAAGATAAACAATAAATAAATAAAAATGCGAAATGTGTCATTTATATTTGTTTTATATTTATTTTTTTTAATTTATTATTGTTGGATACATTAGAAACTGGTCGCTAGAAAAAAAATATATATATAAAACATATCGAGTACTGGTTTTTAATGATATGCACGAATCTGCGAAATGATGCAACGTCATATCGCGCAATCGTTTTTTGTCGCATCGGTCGTCTCTCATCGGGCGCGATACATTATTTCGCGGCGGATTACGGACGTAGGTGTTAATTATTAATCGTCAATTGCAATTAGCGCCACAGTTGCAACGTATCCCGATCGATAAAGCGCGCCTCAGAATATATCGCGCGCGCGGCTCGTAATTTTATTTCGTACGTACGTCGATGGAATTATAATCTATGCGAAATGACACACGCGTGCTGTACCCTTCCTCTTTCACCACTTTCTCTCTCCTTCCTTCCTTTTCTTTCTTTCTCGCTTTCGACGGTCTCCGTGGAGCAAAACGCGCGAAATATGTAGATGCGACTCAACGAATGAATCTCGTTGCAGGCAACCGTTGGAGAATCGCGCGAAACACTGGTAATTCTACGGCACCATTAATAATTCGTCGTAGAGCCGTCATACGGAACTTCAGATACGGTGATGTTCCCGCTAGAGAAAATTCAGGGGATTCGTTAATCAAATTTTGCGGCGACCGGGAGATCCGGAGGCAATATCGTGAAACATTTATACGTATCACCGCTATTACTTCGACGAATATGCGGAGACTTCTGTTAAAAAAAAAAACAGTGAAAAAAAGAGGAAAATAAAAACTATCTTAACACGTCGTTAAGGTAAAATTGCGAGAGAGAGATTTTAAATACATTAACAATAACGAAATCTACGTTGCGGCTGAAGTATTTGAGTCATACAGCGTCTAGACTGTCTAGAGTAAAGAAATATACATGAACCGGTCGTTTTGCGAAATTACATGAATCCACATTTCTATGAAAATCAGTCGCCAGTACTACATCAAGGCAACGGCTCCATTTCCTGCTCAAATAACATTATTTCGAGTATTCCCTGTGTGTTTCGTGAGTAAGTATGTCGAATCTAAGAGCTATTAAGATAGATATACATCAAACGAATGAACAATGGACGAACAGCGAACGCGCATAAGTACTTTCAGTATGAATGTAAAAGGAAGCAAAACAACACGAAATACTTTCACAATTTTTTTTCTTTTGTTGCTCATTATCTTGCATTGACTTATTATCTTCAAACGGGTAAAATAGAAAATAAAAGATTGAAACGAATCAAAAAGAAGGAAAAATCAATCATAATAATTGATAATATAATTTAAGTCCGAATCGTGAATATTGAATATTAACCATTTGCAACTTCGTGCGTTCGAATTTGCGTCTTGATTTCGCATCGTATAAAAAAATATGGCAAAATATGGCGTTTTATTTACTTGCACGAGAATTACTGTTTCGTCGAAGTATCTAAAAACTTAGCAAGATACATATTTGAAAATAATTTTGTTGGATCATTAAAATAATTATGTAATAATCTCAAGCACGATGAGCAATGCTCTGCAAAAAGTTTTGATATTCTAACAACCAGTTTGAACACCTTACATAATTATTTTAATGGTCCAACCAAATAATTTTGAAATCTGTATCTGCCTACATTTTTAAATATTTTAGCAAAATCATTCTTTCTGTGCATGGAAAGAACAGTTTTGCTGAAATACCTAAAAATTTAGTTAAATACCGATCTAAAAATAATTTTGTTAGACCATAAAAATAATTTTGTTGGACCATAAAAATAATTATGTAGAATTTAAAATTAGTATACATATAGTATTATAGTATAAGACACTCAAACTGGTTCTTGGAATATTGAAATTTTTTGCATGGCATTACTCATATTTGAGCATCCTACATTACTATTTTGATAGTCCAATAAAATTATTTTCAGATCTGTATCTAACTAAATTCATAGATACTCAACACACAAAACTGTTTTTTCTGTGTGTACACTTTGCAAGAACGCGCACAATAAGCATACGTTTCCAATCGACGGCGAGCCGCAATTGCACGGAGCAACATTCGCCGACTAATTATGTGAATTGCGAGGAAGTTTGAATGTGTCCCTGTGAGCGAAACGGATTATCGATTTCGCACTCGGTGGATAATAGCAACTAGCCTTACGTCGTTCGGAGACGGCGGTACGCGATAGTTTCTCACGGCAGCTCCGCGCGCCGCCCGGATTCTGCGTCGCTACTCTAACCGGCGCGAACTTCCATAACTTCATTGGTGGATGGAATTGAGTTTCTGTGGTTCGAGATAAACGGCCAATGCGAGGCGTCTAGCCCGGGATATTATTTTAAACGTCATTCACTCTCGATAAGAAGGCTAACATTTAGACCCCGAAGCACTTCATCCACTTCACGCCTCTTCCTCTCGTCTGTCGAGAGGTACCGTGTCAGCAAGATAAAAGAAGAGCCAACTCTCGTTAACTTATGGAGAGTTGGAGTGAATTCGATTAACGTTGATTGGTATATGGAAAGAACGGTTTTGCTAAAGTATCTAAAAATTTAGCTATGATACAGAAAATAATTTCGTTGAACTATCAAAATAATTATGTAGGACGATCAAACTGATTGTTAACATTAGTGTGTCCGGTGAATACATCTAATATTCGAATAAATGAATAAAAAATGAATGAAAATACTCACATTCAAATATACTTCTTTTTTATTCATCAATAAACGAATAAATATTTTTTCATTCCATTTGAATGAATATTTTTTTAATATGATTACGAATATTTTCATTTCGTATTCACTTTTACTCTGTATTATCTGCACATAGCTTGCAAGCCTGCAAAAGAAACAAAAATTTATAAAAACGATGGCTATGATTACATCGTGTGTTTAATCCACGACCTATACGCGTCCTTGTTTAATCTATAGATTAAACAAAGACATTTTTATTGGGAATAAATAATATATCTCTGAATTTAATGTCCACAGACCATAATAAACGACATGCCCAAAATACCTTATAAAATGTTTATAACATTATTGTGATGTAATCGGAATTATAATATATCGGAATATTTATGGCGCTCTATCAAATAGATATTTATAAATAAAAAATATAGTAAAATTAAAAATACGAAAGGCTCTCCAAATAAATTAAACGATTAAATACGTTGTAAAAGGAATTGCCAAATGTGAGCCGACACCAGTTGTTCGTATGTAATCCAATGTGTATATTAAAAAATGTGATACAGACATTTCAATCCCTGCACATGAACAACTCGTGTCTGCTCACATTTGACAATTCCTTTTACATCAATGTATTTAATCGTTTAATAAAAAATATATTGCTTTCTAAAATATTTTTCAAAATTTCTAAATTTCCTTCTAAAATCTGAATATTACAATGACAAAAATTAATAAAATTCCTTTTTTTTTTACTTAAAAAAAAATCATCAAAGTGCCGATTATAGTTAAAGGGTAACAATTGCTTATTGGAGCGTTTTTTCAGTTTATATTTTGTTTGAATGAATATAAATATTCGTTAAATATTTATAGTTTTTTGTGAATAAATATTTTTTGAAAACTCAAAATGTTGAATTAATATATATTATAATATATGATTACATTTTTCTTTATGTGAAAATTTTGAATAAATACAATTTGGGGTTCAATTACAAATTTTTGTATTCATCGGACACACTAGTTAACAAACTGAAATTTTTGCAGCATTGATCGTTATATATAGATACTTCAGCAAAATCGTTCTTCTGAGTACGCTATCATTATACTCAAAATATATTTTCGTACATATATTTACGTAATTAATTTAACAATAGGCAAATATATTAAATTGATTAAGCGGTTAGAGGAGCGATTAAAAATTTAATTTATAATAAATCCTACACCCAAGCAATTCACGAACTCTGCGTATCATAACTTTCAATTAACAATCATACAGAATGGACGAAGATCCGAAAAGATACAAGCGTTAAACTATTCATATCTGCAAAGTATCTTGATAAAGAGAGCGAAACGGTAGAGTCGGAAGACATTCCGCAAAACATTTTTACTCGCCGTTTTCCGCGCGTAAGAGGATTAAATTAAAATGCTAACATCGAGAAATCGCTTTCATCTTTATGAGATTGCCCGGCGTACGCTTTGCAAGCAAAAGGGGGAAATGCAGGGGAGGGGTAGAAAGAGGAGAAGGAAAATGCAACGTGGATGCTGTCGGGACGGTCGTAATAGCGAAGAGAGAACCGATCGATCGAATTATCTCGCTAAATCTGTGAGCAGAGAGGACCGATACGCGTAGCTCTCGCCGAAGATTTCTACGTCATGAAATGCAATCGGACCCATCTCGCGCTTAATTGACTTCGTTAACGTAACCGATTGCAGAGCGAGAGAGAAAAATACAGAGAGAGAGAGAGAGAGAGAGAGAGAGAGAGAGAGAGAGAGAGAGAGAGAGAGAGAGAGAGAGAGAGAAATATACTTTATAACCTGCGCCGACAATTGATGATGACGGTTCATCGTACATTGAATGTCATTATCGATTGGCGTGTAATGAAGTCTCTACGCGGAACGTGATAAACGATTACCGATCTTCGCCGAAACGCAGCGATAGGCGGACCTGCGTGAATGGACATGCAGGCGGGCGAGCGAGTGTACGCAAATAAACGGCGTAATTAACCGGCTTACAATTAGGCTTACGACGACAAACACGCGCGTAAACTGCGCAGTCCCTGGCGCGGTCACGCGGCGAACCACCTGATGATTCGGCAAGATTTCCGCGGGTAATCGCGTCATGGACGATTGCATTCCGCGGCTGCGGCCATACTTTACTCTCGTTCGCGTATTCGAGGCGATGGAAAAGGGGCGAGGGGAAGGATGAAAAATCGTCTGTATAATGGACCGTATTTCCATTAAAAGCTGCGAATAAATATGTTCAGCACGCGAGGGGAGAGCCAAACAATCGATAGACGAATGGAGATATTTTCTCTGCTCTGGGAATTAAATTCCTCTAAGTCGAGCAATAAGAAGTATAAATAAGATTCGAGTAACTTTTATCTCACTTTTTTTCTTTCTGTCTCATCCTCTGTCGCCGAGGGCTAGATTTATGTGGAAATAAAGCATACAATACATTAGACACAGAAGAGCAATACATTAGATACAGACAAACGATAATCGAAAGGAACGAAAGGGGGGAAAAGATGTCCGGGGTTCGCCTTTCAAAAATCGATTTTCTTCTTCGAGGAGGCGAAATGGGAGGCGCGTTTTCTTCTCATTTGCGTAAAGTGCTTTCCGCGAGCGTATCCGGCGTATTATACATCGCGAAAAGCGGTCCCGGAGGGGCTGTTCACGATAATTTATTGCGCGGTTCTCGGCATAAACTAGTTTGCGGAGACGCGACGGTTTCAGTACGGAGCTGCCCACGGATAACTTGGATTACATATGGACGCTGCAAGATCGCCGTCTAAAACCCCGAACCCGGTATCATTGCCAGATCGTATGATTTAAACAGATATTTTCAGTTTTCCCATGTGAAATTCTCTTATTTTTGACATCTCATTTTTTACATTTAATCGCTCTTATTTTTAATGTAGGTATTAAGAATTTTAGAAACTTTATGAAGAATGGGTAATCAAAACTCTGCGGCTGCGTTCGATTTGACTTATAGCGCTTGTAACCATCATTAATTCTTGTTTAATATTTGATAAACAACAAAGGTGAAATGATGCTTAAAGCGAGTACTTAAGCGAATGTACAGTCTATCAATTATAATTTATTATTTATTATAATTATTCATTTACATTTGTATAATTATTATTTATTTATGTACACACATTTCTGTTGATCAATATTTCTAAAGTTCATCGTAATTTCTATCAGTTATATCGTAATTTTAGCTTTTACGATTTCACAGAGATGAAATAAATAGACTTTCGCAGAGGTTTAAAAATTGCGAAATGTTACGTACAGCCTAACCTACTTAAATATGGCTTAAGATAGAATATAGATTAGAGCATAAAGAAGAGTGGATGCATGCCAGGAATTTTCTCGGTACATTATAGCGTATTTTATCGCATTTTTTGAGCTCGTTGACTTATCATCAAATGTTGCGAAAGAAGCTTGACGGGTTCTCCGGCTGGCTCGCGATGAGATTGATGACTGCGCGCTGACGCACTAGAAACTTTCCAAAGAAAGAATTCGCGGCTTATCGAAAGACACAAAGAACAAAAAATTCATAGCTCGCAAGAAGCCGCGACGAAAAAAGAATCCGCTTGCGCACGACGAGTTTTACAGAAGCGGACGCCTCGTTACGCGCACGCCCGGGTCACATTCAGTCAAGGAGGTCGTGTGAGCTAATATAACACCGGCGAATATGATATCAGTCGATCGTCCCGACTGTGTGATGTGGCGGTAAATTGATAAAAAGAAATTGCGAAAGAGACGCGAGAGTGCTCTTTATGAGAGCGATAAAAAAGCGCTGACGGGACGCTGAGCGTCATTAAAACGCCTTCATCTTATTAAATGCGAAAAAAATTACATAAAACTTCCGATAACATCGTATCATATGTCTAGAGATATCTCTAAATAATTATGCTTACGATATAAGAATTCTTATTGATAAATAAAACGAATGAAAATGTTCGGAATGTTCTTGTTAACTATGATACGCTGAGATAATGCGCTTACTCTTTCTATCGCACGAAGCTCGCGATACGCAAATAAATTTATGAACGTTTTTTTTGTTCTTTTTTTTCTCGAAAAGTGCTTATCTGCTAATATTACGTATTTGTGACTCTCAACGTATAAAACGATGCAACACACTGTTAAATCTATAGTGTTAAATTTAATTTAACGTGAGTCGCCACTGCTCCTACTAAATGTATCATTATTTTTTACCAAAACGATAGTTAAATTTGACACTATATAGTGTCAAATATGACCATGTTTTAGTATAAAATAACGATATGATTGAGTAGGAGCAGTGGCGACTCATGTTAAGTTAAATTTGACACTATAGATTTAACAGTGCACGTTTCATTTTGGTGTCGTGTGTTTAGAGATCGGATTACGTATATCACAAAAGACGACTAATATATGTAATACGCTGACATAAGCGGGAATCAATTCAATAATTCTTCCCATGGAAGCAATCAGACCGAAAATCTACGCTAATAAAAATTGACTCAGCTCGCTGGATACCAATAATATTATCAACTGCTTGTTAATATGACACTCGTCTCCCGAGTGAATTTTTTGTTTTATCAAAAAAAGAGAGATTATCTCTCCTTTTTTATATCTTTTACTTAATATTTGTAGATTGTGACGCGTCGGATATGCTACAATGGGTGTTTCCCATTTGGTGATACAAGTCGACGCAAGTGTCGTTCTATTTTTGTCATTCCACTGTATAAGAAAGATAGAATGATGCTTGTGTTAACTTGTATCGCTAATGAAAAGCATTCAATGTAGATTGAGATATGTATATAGACAATTATAAACGCCAAGTTCGTGGTATGAATCTCAGTATTCATCGCGATAATCATATGCCACTGCTTCTGGAAATACACCTGTTCCATTCCTAATCAGCAAGAACGCTTCACTAAATACGGTTTAAACTTTGATCTCTAGTTGCCCTACCGGCCGTACGAAATTTGCATTTAATGACAGTAGTCAGCAGCGCAGGGCAGGACGTGCGAGGCGAGGTGTTTGGTCGAAGAGGGTGCAATGGTAATTTCGCGCCCTGGCTACGATTAAAAGAGGCGAATACACACATAGGGGAAATTAATTTGAATAACTAACGTAAGAACTAATATAAAGTTCATTAAAAAAAAAATGCTCTCCGTAATGTGCATGAAGGGATAAAGGGGAGGAAATGGGGTTCCTTCCCCTTGCGGTAAACCCCACGACATTTTTTTTTTCAGACAGCCACACGAAGGCAGTCGCCGCAACGTTGGAAGGAAAGTCGATAAAAATACCATTAAGATCCCTCGGCGAATATTCCGCCGGCATTATTGTGCAATTTGCTCGAATTACGCGAATCAGCCGCGTCTTTCTGCCCCAACACGCGAAATGGCTTGCCTTACCCGACAAAAAAAGAACGCCATTTGGTGTCTATATGAATTAAACGACCGCCGAGAACTCAGCTACGAATTAGGCTACCTCTACACTACATAATTCACAAAATGTAGTTCACAAATGCAGAAGAGAATAATTTATCACCGCACGCAAAACACACGCATACGCAAATCAAGCGCAATGAATTGAATTGCGATAGTGTTGACATTTTAATTTAAGTCAGATTAGAGAAACTTATGTCACTATATGTCTGATATTTTCTGTATCACGGAAATTTATTGAAAGGGTAACTTTCTGCTGATAAATGACGAAATACAAAATTCATTCCCACTACTCTTTGCTGTTTTGTCATTGGTTGTCGCAGCTCATGGTTGGTCGTCGCAGCTCAGAAGTTAACGTGACAGTCCAATCTATAGAGCTCTTTAAATAAGATATTGGATCGTTTAGATAACTTCTGATTGGTTTGTGATATTTTGTAGAACCTGTTTAAGATAAACAATAACGTAGATGCATAAGATAAAATGAAATGCATAGATCTCATTTTATCTTATGCATAATCTGTCACATTCTGTCTTGAAAAATATGGCAGACCAAACGTATGGTGTCCAATCTCTTATTCGAGGATCTCTAATCCAGTCTATAGGATAAATCGCCATTCGCAAAACGCAGATTTTTAATTTGTGTTTGCGTTTACAAACTACGTTTTACGATTTTACAAATTATGTAGAGATAGCTTTACGACGATGCTTCGTCTGAAGCACGTATCGCACGCGAACGTTCTGTTTAACACGTGATTACGATATTGCCGTTATCATAGTTAAATATAGCGCGCGAGTTAACAGATGTATCAATTATTAACGACGCTGAACGTTCTCCGAACGTTATTCCTAAAGTTCCATTGAGTTCACGAGAGAGAATTCGAGACCGATAAAGCTGCCAACGTTTTGCTTTGCTAGTACCGCGATAACTTCCCATCTTGACTCATAAATCGACCCGATTATCACGAACCCTCGGCAAGATATGCCGTCAGCGAGCATTTCCTACCGGAAAAAAAAAACACGCACGAGAAACGACCGTACTGCACGAAAATCGGTGTTTTAAAAAAAGAAAAAAAAGAGTGATTGCCCAAAGAATTTAACACCTATCATGGTTCGTCTGAAGTAGTGTTTTTAGAAATAACAGTCTATATAGCCAATCTTCTAATTTGATTAAAAATGGCATTTAAAAAAAATATGAACCTCTCTCTCTCTCTTGCTAAAAAAAAATCTTCCATCACATTTTACAGTTGGAAGAGGGGAAGTAAAGGAATCGTGTGACAAAGATAAAGGCTTTTTTTTAAATCAATAAACCCGTTTGTGCATTGACAATTCAATACATTAGGAATAACATCGCCGTTTATCACGCAATGCTATTTCTCGTTTGCTGCTCGGTTTACGGTCGGTTTCTGAGGAGGAAATGGAAACCGCAGTCACATTCCTTTGCGGGACGTGAAAGTACAAATTGATCGAAGATTCCGCGATTACGAAGTAAATGCGGGCAGAAACGGCAAATCTTGGGTCATAATAATTTAATGCAGGCGCGCCAAGCATTCCGCCCCCCGCGGAGAATTTTTACTACTTTTCTCATAGCAGGACGAGGGAAGAATCTTGCGACGACAGTACTGAAAAATTCATACGTTCCGGAGAAGAATATGAGCGGGATTGCGAATAGATAAGGCAAGCACCTGACACGCATATGACAACTAACGGGGCATACGTGGTCGGACGTTAAATCGATACAACTGCCGACGGTCCTTCGGGAATTTCATATGACGCTATCGTGCGAAAGGTTCCATTTACTCCTAAAAGTCAAGTGTCGATATTTCATCAGAGGAGCAGCATCGATACTTTACGTTTTCAAGGATGAAGAACGTCTCTGCAGTGTACAAATTCTCTCGGACCGGATGACTTAACAGGAACTTCGTTTAAAAATGTGCTTGAAATACTTTAAGCAGAGGGCAAGAAGTTACAAAGGAACTAATTGAAAAATTATATATAAAGTGTGTCTCTCTCTCTCTCTCCTCTCTCTTTTCGACAGCTCCATTTTCTAGTCGTAAATCTTTTCTCGAAGTAAAGTCCAGAGAAAGAATTTACTTTAATAAATACATAGAAAGGAGATTTATTATTTTTATTATTATATTATTTCTTGTTGCAATTTTCTTGTTTATATAACATTATGTATCGTTAGTATAATTGAGAGTACAATTAAAATAATTAAACGGAGTTTGTTTGAAATTAATTAAAAATTATAATTGTATTACGCGGTCTTATAATAATTATAATATTGTGACAAACATATCGATTATTGCGAAGAATAATGCTAAGGTCTCGATGGTCTAAAGGCTTAGGACGCTCGCACGGAATGCAAGAGATCCGAGTTCGACTCCCGGCCGAGGCATTATTTTTCGCAATAAGTTTATTACAGTTTTTAAGTTGGGAATTTTGGGGGGATTATTAATATTTTCAGATTTGATTGCGTTGAAAGTCCGACAACCATATCGGCACGCAATTATAATTTCTGGAATTAATTCATTTAAATGAATTTACAATAGTTCAACATCTTAACGTTCTGACCGTTATGGCGCTTCTTAATTTAAAGCATTATGTTTAACATTAGCGGTCTTTCAATCTTATTATTGTGACAAACATTACTAATAATGTTTTCTTATTCATTTACTTCTTTAGAGAACTCATTTTCCATTTGTAATTATTAATTATTAGATAATTATAGATATATTATGGATATATTATTATAGATATATTATTACATATTTAATCAAATGAGAAAATATCAAAATAGCCGAAAAATATGTTGTTAAAATTTAATAATTAAAAGTGTGCGTGAAATTTTATTGTAAAGAATTTAAAATACAAAATTTTTAATTCTTAATTTTTTTAATTTATAGTTCCAAATCATAATCATTAAATATTTTAAATCATTATGTTCAAAATATGTTAAGGAAAAATTTTAAGAAAATTAAAAAATTATATAAACGATATTCTGAAATTATAAATTTTAAATTTAAAAAGTTTCATACAATTTTAAAAACAAAATTTAGATAAATGGCTTGAGCCAGTATTGTTCTAATTTAAAAACAAGAAATTAAGATATTAATTATTTGCATAATTACAATTACGTAGTTTAGACGAAAATTCGAAAAGATTTATCACCAAGACGATGTCGGATCTAGCTCACCATTAAGTAGCCGAGGGGAAAGTCACGTAAGAACGTCTCGCACCTAGAAACTCGAAGATTTCGCTCGGCGCACAATAGCAAAAAGTCGCAAAGTGCGGAAACTCCGAAAGAGCGGGGAATGTCACGGTACGACTTTATTACACGGCTAGTTCGATTTACGAGTTACTTGAATCCAGGTATTTTCCGCTGTGAGCAGGTGAGGTCGGCTGGGAGAGGCGGAGAGAGAGATCAAGGACGTTCGGCAATAAATTTTCTTGGGCTATAATGGGACTCTATGGTGGTAGAACGGACAGTGACGGGGGCGGATATCGGGGGTAGGATTTCTGCGTCGACTCAAGAGGCGACGCCGGAGTAAGACCACACCGAACGACGTTGAAAAAAGGAGGCGAAGTAGAGGCGGAGGGATCAGACGATGTCAGGATCGAGAATGTCGTTATCGACGAGAAATTTTTCTTGGCGTTTCATGACTTGACGCTTGCGAATGGACGAAGCCAGAGGACTCTGCGATGAGAAACGAACGCCTCACAAGTCGTATACGATGAAAATAGAACGTGTCTAAAATTATTTCTCTAGCTGCTCTAGACATAACAAGAGAGAAAGAGAGAGAGAGAGAGTAAAAGGAGAGGAAGCTTCTTAAACGTGTTCTATCCTTGTTCCTCTCACAGTATATACGCACATATATTTGTCCCTTCCTTTCGTCCGCATTCTAGCGGCGTCTTCAGTTTAATACCGGTCTTCTGTCCTAATACCTCGTTCGTGTCTATAAAGTAAACCCCTCATAAAGCATCGAGCCGGTGCGGGCGACGTGAGGAATCCCCTGGTACTGCGGTTTTCACAGTGAATGAGAGTGGTCGAGGATTTTTAAAGTTTTACTCGCCGGTTGGACAAAGAAGAGGACGATGGACCGCCAGTAATCCGTTTTAGTCATTCCGTATGCACTCGGGTATCCCTCGGCCGCGGTGCTCCAAAACTGCGAATCGGCGAAGAGGGAAATCAAAAAGAAATCGGAATGCCAGTTCAGAATGGTTGAAGAGGAGAAGTGAAAAGTTTGAATAAAAGGCAGTCAAACGAGTTGTTCGAGTGAACTTTATTTAAGTGTTGACGGTATCTAAAGCGGGAATGAAAACCGATGTAATTTCGAGGAGTAAAAGTTTAGATGTTACGAAAAAAAATACTGCCCATCAATTATCGCGAATATATATTCAAATTTTGATTTATAGCGTGATTGAATTCTAAATACGTATTAGGATAACTTTAGCTTTGTCGTTTACTTTTGTTTATCAAATATAAAAAGAAGTAATAAATCGAAAAAAAAAGAATCGAAAAGAATACGATGTTCATCCGATATTCTAGCAACGACCAATTTGCGAAGGAGGACTCGCCCGGTGAAGGAAGAAGTCCTTTTAAATTCGGGTCTCGCTACTTCTTGATAGAGAATCCCTGAGTGGCTATTTCTCACGGCCGAATAGAGTCGTTTAATTCCGCGGACTCGAGATGAGAAAATTGGAATCTGCCTGCGCGTCCAGTCCTCAGTTTTTTATGATACAGTAAAATGACTTTTTTTGAACTCGTGCGCTTCTAACATTTTTTCCACACGAAATCAGCTTATTAAAATATAAATTATATTATTACGCGTGGATCTAATGATACATTCACCAATATAATATCTACACACAGTTTCTATATACATTCCCAAAGTTGACGATAAATATTTTAAAGACAAGTTCTTTGTAACATTCTAAGACGAAAAATCTAATACGAAAATGCCGAGGCTATAATAGTTTCCAAATGAGAATTTAATAAATTATGATTGACGGCTAAAATTTCGCGTTCAGGGGTGACAAGATATAAAGATCTTTTAGTAACAGTCTGGACATGAACTGCAATTTTATTTGCAGAATAGTAGTTTTGTACTAGTTTTAACAAAAATCTGCAAGAAGGCCATACATTTACTATTTCTTTCTCATTCTGTTCTATCTTTTTCTTATCCATTTCTCTCTCTCTCTCTCTCTTTTAGCTGTTAAAATATAACGGACCAATCAGACGTGACTTTCTCATGTCTAGACTATTAGGCCAGTATTCATAGTCAGATCTCATATTCAAAACTATCTTAAGTACAGTCTTAAGGAGTCACGAACCAATCAGAGGGCCGTACACTGAAAAAAATATTTGTGTAAAATTACATGATTATGGGTTGGAAAAAAACCTAGCATAATCATGTAATTTTACACAAATATTTTTTTTAATGTATTAGCTTCTTAAAACATTACTTAAGACAGTCTTATAATAAGAACGGATTATGAATATCGCCCTTAGAGAGTCTCTAAGATGGTCAATGTGAAGATACTGAATTTTGTTATTGTCAAAAGCATGAAACACCTTCACACTGACCATCTTGCCATTCCTGAACACGCGAAATTCTAACCCTGTAATTTTCATCATTTTTAAACTCTTTCCATTTGAAAACTATTCATAGGCTCGGCATTTTTGTATTAGACTTTTTGTCTTAAAATGTTACGAAGAATTTGTCTTTAAAATATTTATAGACAGTTTTAGGATAACCCGTACATTCTGGTCGTTGCTCCCAGCAAATTACGTCGTCTAACTGTTTTTCTTAATTTCAAGAGTTTGCGGAACGGAGTCGCGCGCGCATTCGACGGTAGATACGAAATGCCAAAACACGTAGCTTCTGTAATATTCAAAAGGATCGGTCGAGGGGAACGATGCAACATCGAGAGAAACGAGGCGAACTTCTAGTCGGTACATCGACATCTACAGCGTAAAGAAGCAGAGAAACAAAGAAAGAAATTGATTATATTTCGTAGAAATTCACCTTTCACAAAAGTAGAAATATGTAAATAGTAGAAATAATAAATTTAATCAAAATATAATTAGCTGGAAAGTATTAAGAAAACTGGGATACCCCGAATAAAAGCGTAATAACTGAGAGGTAAATTAAGATAAAAATCTTAAAAGATAAATTCTTCTCTCGCGCGTACAAAAAAGACGTTTACAAAAAGACAGGTCAAAGAGGGGTAATAAGTTTTCAGAAAATATATATATAATATATATATATAACTGTATATATGTATTATATAAAACTCTATCTTAAAAATAAAATAGAGTAGAATGGAGGGAAAAAGAAGTCGACTTGTGTAAGCGATGCAATCGTAACAGACTAAGTGAGTACACTAATCTGCGATATAAAAACGGACGGGCCGTATTTCAGCCAGTCTAAAAGCGATTCACTCGCATACACAGGATCTCGTTAACGGAGCGCGGGATAGTCGAGGAGAAGGAAGAACGCGACACACAAAGGACTTCCACGGGACGCGGCACGCCGTCTGTCCTTTCGTACGCAAGAATGCAGGATCAGGATGAATTTTACAGAACCCTCTGCTCGTCGGAGACCCTACGCTCCGGCAAGAAGGGATTCTTCCACGATTTTAGCGAGCACGTGATGCAAACCGCGGGCGATACCTGGACGTCGAGGATATTCGGACGGATCGATGACAACGAAGGACGGGTGAGGGTGATCTTCACCGATGCGAAAGTAAAAGACGTCGTGACTGACACGCTCGCAAAGGTGAAGCTCCTTTTCAGAGACAAGGATGCGGAAGTCTCCAAGCGCAGGCGACTCGAAGGATACCAGCTCGCTGCCGTCGGCGAACACGACAAGGCCCTTTTGCTGTTCAGTCAGGCTGTCTTGCGCGCCCCTCAACCAGGTCACTACAAATGTGGTAGAAAATCCATTATCCGACCGAGACAAATTTATTTATACTTATACATTGTTAGATATCAAAGGAGTAAGAGTAACTTCTCTAGAATCAAATAACAGTTTGTTATCGTTATCTATGTGTATTAAAATGTAAAGCAATCCGTTTCTGTGGTTAGTTTCAAAATAAACAACTATTGTCCACATTGACATACTTCTTAAATAATAAACTAAATTTAAGTTAAATTTAATACATTTTTTTTAATTAAATTATCTAGCTCCATTGTTTTAATTAAATTAACGAAATATTGAGTAAAAATAATGACAACCTATAGAAATAATTAATAACTCAAATTGAGTATAATTTGACATTATGAATTTAATAATGTATTAACCTCGCATATTTCGTTGTTTATGTCATTTATTACATTACTTATACTACTCTTAATATCTCGTTTTACATTTTTTTTTATTTAAACTTCTAGACAGTAGATATATATGTATTATCGCCCCTTTTATCCGGATAATTGACATTTCACCGTATGAATTATCTATCAAGTGCACTAGATTGATGCGATTAAATTTTTAGATACGGTTATTAAGACGAATCGCTAACCAACGATCGTTGAATTTATTTTTAATTTTGTGCTAACATAAAATAAATGCACTTAATATTGTTCCAATAATTAGGATGTGACGCTACGAATGTTTAATTAAATCATATATAATTATTATTTACCACAAATATAATGTAATTGCTATTTATTTGATTTAATTATTAATTGCTAATTAATTCAGATATTAAAGCAATAATTTGTACTGGGAAATTAAAGATTATTTGTTGATATATCTATATTACATACGAGTTCCATTCCATTCTTTCTTGTATTAAATGTTTTAATACTTCTATGAATTCTAATGCGCGTGTAAATTTAAAATATGCATCGACAAGCCGATTGCATTTGCTCTGGCGTCCCGCCAGATCCGCATAACAAGTAGAATAAATACTTGAATCTTACTCACCGCGTACATCCTGGCAACATACGTCAGTCGGTCGAAAAGCTCATGCTTTCATGTCTTCATTGACTTTGTGTCAATAAATTGTTCGCGTACGCGACGGTCGATCGATGAACGGGTCTCGAAGCCAAGTAGCGATATTTTTCTAAATCACACGATATTGACAATATCTGTTTCAGGTAGAAACAAGACAGTTGATCAGGGTCTTTCGTTGTCCCTGGCGCTGCTGGGAAGAGCTGAGATCTTTATGGCCCTCAAAGAGTATTATTTTGCGTTAGAGGATCTGCGACTGGCCGCCGAACATGATTTGCCGGATAAACTCATGTAAGCATATCTCAATTTGCAGAATGTCTATTTTAGAAATGAGAAAAGTCGTTATACAAAAAAAGCAGACGTAAAAGTCCCAAACTATCACAAATGAAATCACAATAAAAGAAAAAAATAGTTGCAATTACTATAATTTATAGTCATTTTTTGAGCTAACTACATATTTTTTTGGTAGAACTATAAATATAATTAATTATTATTATACTTATAAACACTAGTAATAATAACTATAAAAATAGAACTCCTAACTACATATAATATTATTTTACCCTGTAATTAAAAGATCTATTTTTTATTTCTTCATTAGATTGCATTAAAACTCTCTTTCTCATTTTCGCCAAATTAAATATATCTATCTCACTCTAAATTCCAAAAGTGTACACTAGTTCAGCTACAGAAAACAAATATAATTACGAGTATCAAATATTTTTCTCAATGAAAAGAATGACTTTGTTGAAGTATCTAAATAAAAATCTAGCTAGATACAGATCTAAAAATAATTTTATTGGACCATCAGAATAATTACGTAGGAATCTCAAGCATAAGTATTGATGAACAATGTCGCAAAAAGTTTTGACATTCTAGCAACTAGTTTGAGCGTTCTATATAATTATTTTGATGATACAACAAAATTATTTTCAGATCTGTATTTATAATAGCTAAATTTTTAAATGCTATAACAGCAAAACTGTCCTTTTTATGTACGATTGTTCAATCTATTCTAAATCATGGAGAAAGAATTCAATTCCTAAACAATCGCATATTCTAGAACAGTCCACGCGTAAAATACATGACGAAAAATTTGATTAGCTAGAGAGCAATTTGGGAAATGCGATCTTGTCGAATTTTGCAGGTCGATATCAGCACGAGGAAATCTGCGAATTTGTAGATTTTTGCGACACGTTCTTTGATGCCATGCGTTTTCTAACTCTGCTCTCTATGTACAATTTTCCCGAGTTACAGTTTCCCTAGACGCACATACGAATTTAATCGCGGGTGTATCTTTACTCCGGAATGTACACGCTCGCCCAGGACCACCGGAGGCTTCGAGCCCGATATAATGTAGCGAGGGATGAGGTGGGATACGCGCTCGTGTACTTCCTAAAATATTCAGAAGGGATGGGCACTTGCCGGGACGAATGGCGGCCACTACCGAACGAAACTAGACTCCGGTTTTAGCCTACCTTCTCTGTGGTGCCGTCGCTGGCTTCCCGCTAGGTTAACCTCGTGAAACTAGCCGTACGACTAGGCGAAGTGGCCTTTGAGTAGACGAACAATAAACATTTAATGCGGCGCTTTTGAGAGCGGCATTAACCTTCCGGTCGCTGACCGATGAGGCGGATTAAGCGCGAATGTGAGTCTTGAATTTTTAAATGCCATTAACTTTACGCGAAAAGTATGTTATTTAAAATCAAAAAGGAGATTTCGATTGCGTGATAAGGAACTTTTGATACCGTTCGCTCGATTACGGGAAGTTTATAAATTTCGGGAAATCAGGATGGGCACGCTGAGTCGCGCCATTCTAAAATTATTGTCGTCGATATTTTAAGTGTTGCTCTCATGCTACAAACACGAGTTTATTAATGCGAGAAAATTGTCATAAACATAAAATGAAGCTTACATTATGGGACATTGCACTTTCATTTTGCCAAAAAATCTCAAATTCCTGGTGAAGAGAGAAAGATAAGAGAGAACTTATTGGACTCGTTCAAGTTGACAAAGCGGCTAGCCTGCTCGCCAAGCAAATGAACATAATTGATTGTTACTTATAGATCCAACCAATCATATTCAATCGCTCGGTAAGCATGCCTAGCCGTTTTGCCGTCTTGAATTCGCCCAATGAGTCGCAATCATTTGCTTGGCGGAAAGAGGCCAAATTTGAAAAATGCGTGCTCTGTGTAACAAGCGCGGGCGATCTTCCAATTCATTGTCCTCGTATTACGTTCCGAATCAAAAAGAATATATATACGGAGCGGCTGATCGATCGTTTTGTATTAAGTGTGAATCACCCTGTACGTGATACACGCGCGATGCTGTGCTGATTAAACTGCCATATTATATATCGGAGGAAAATATCATAAAATCCCTCACGGCGATATAATAATGAAGGTAATTCGCTCGTCGATGGCGATCGACAGGATTAACAGTACATTTGCCATAATATCTGGTTATAAAAAGAATCTATTAGATCCTCAAAAAAAAAAAAAGGGATTTACTTAGATGTACATTTAGAAAGAATTTTATTTTTAATATTTTCGAAGTCTCTGTATTAATTCTCGAACGCACGCTCTGTTAATTAAAATCTAAAAATAGCAGAAAAAATAATTTTAAATTAAAATCGCATGTCTCTGAAAGACAGCTTGAAATTCATGTAAAAGTAGTTTTAGCAAGAGCAAATTTCTCCAGACTGACATTTCTGGAGAATATTATTAAATAAAAGATTCTGCGAGAGGTCTAAAAGATTTTCATTATGTATCTAAACCTTAAAATGCCTTGAAATGAGATTTTGAATGGCCCGTGTACTGGCATGATTATATTACAATCTGATGCTACTCAAATTTTCGGAAATTTCGTGTACAATCTCGCTTGCCTCGCTTTAACGATCCACATTCTCCGGTTTATCGACGCAGACAGACGTAGTTATCATTGCATCAATCGCGAGTAGATAGACGCGAATGAACCGCGCTCATCGCCTGGTCGGTGGTCGGTGGACGTACTGCAAAATCGATAATATAAACACTGTGCAAGCCGCGGACGAGCGGACGTAGTAGCTGTTCTGTCAATTAAAATCGCAGCAGAATTAATGACGGATAAATGCGGACATGACGGATTACGCAAAATGGATTTTATCCGGCCCGCGCCACCAGTTATCCGTCCCGCGCCGCAAACGGCGTTATATTCGGGGAGGACGATTCGGGGGAATGTTCTAATTATAATTGCTACAATTATCGATGAGCATCACGCGGAATTCTCAAACGCGGGTGGATCATTAGAAACTCGACGCGCGAATACGCGCGTAACGAGCACGGCGGATGAATATTATAATTTTCGGCGATTATATAATATATATACGTGTTTTACGATCGCTCTAAAAATTTGTATGAATTGTAGGGAAAATGTATTTTATGACGACAGAAATTATCAGAGTTTTCCCACTGAGAAATCGCTGGGTTTGGTTGTAAAACAACGCTCTCTTTCTCTCTTTTTCTCTTCCTCTCACTTTCTCTCCTGCGTGAAATACGCAGATTTTTGCGAGTGCTCTCGCAAACAAAACAAATGATATTTTGCAGAGGAAAAGGATGCCACGTTGCGAAATAATGTTCGCAGAATGACACTCGAGAAAACACGTTTGCTTTATCACGGAATAATAGTCAGCGTATTTTGCGCAAGTGTAATTGCGAGAGGGTGGGGGTACTTCGCGAGAACAAAAGCGGAGTGAGAAGCCAAGTTCCTTCCATGCTTCCGTATCAAATTCCATTTTATAGCCATTTTCGTGTGTTGCGTTTTTATCCGAACATCATAGTTAAGAACTGCGGCAAGGAAAGCTAAAGTTAAAGCGGAAAAAGGGAACTCCTCATGGACGGAATGCATCGTGCTGAATTTAAAACGAGCAAGGCGATACGTAAGACAATTTATCTTTCGCCGCCGAAGAAATACGAATGCTCAGAATATATTCCTTGCCGAACAGAAACTTTTTAAAACGATTCTTGATGAATAAGAAAACGATTCTTGTATAATGCCAGTGTGACATTTATGTCGTCTTTATTTTTATTGTCGTTATTCAATTATACTAGAACGCAATTATAAGGTAAAGGCTTTTCGTCCATTTCTCGCGATAATATTCATCGAATCGATATGACGCCCGTCCCGGAAAATCGGGAGTTTCAGATTCAAATCCTGCTTGAGGTTGTATTTTTCGCTATAAATTATTCGCAAATTTTAAGATTCTCATTAATATGTGATTATTAATATTCTTGGAAAAGATGCTTATTAGCATAAAAAAATAATTATTAAATTACTTGTCAATTTAATAAAGTGATGTTACTACCCTCATGGTTTTGCTCATGGTGACGTTTCAAGATTGAAAATGATTTCGGCGTATAACATCAGCAGAATCAGATATGTACTCGTACATAAATTCACACAAGAAATATTTAAGCACTAAGATCCTGCTTTGACCGAATATAAGAATTTTCATATTGAATTAGATAATGTTTGTTTCCGAGCAGCACACATTGAATATTTAAAGCTTATGCTTGTACTATAATATCAAGAAACCATCATGATTGCTTAATGTAGTTGTAAGCATGTCACTGTAAAGAGATATTGTTTACCGTCGTAAATTTTCATATTACTTTAAGGTTGAAACTGACGGAATAGCATCGCCCTATTCTATTAAGACATCAAAATATCGAATAAGTGATAAATTTTAAGAGAGAACAGGTTAATGTGAGCAGTAATTTAACACGACCACCAACGGAGATAGGGTCGTTGGAAAGAACGTTGTCGCGAGTACTTGAAAAATATTCCCAGACCTCGTAATTCTGTTTTCCGACACTTAACGGTCGAGAAACGCGCCAGTTGGAATTCGCACTCGGAGCCAGGGGAGGATAGAGATCAGCCAGATACGAGATCGTGCCATCAACTGCAGGAGATAGAGCTTCCTCGTTGAGGTCACGCGTGCGAAATTAGATCTGACCCGATTTTCGCAGAAGTAATTCGCGACTGGATAAAACGTGGGTACGAACTATCGGTCGCAATGAACCCGATTTTTTCTCTGGAATTCTGACCGGATCACCCTTTCGTTTCTGCTACTAAGGAAAAAAGAGACTGATGTTGAACACGATCGGGATAGAAGAATACAGCCAGGCGAGGAAATCTCGTACGTTCGCCCGTCAGTTCGATAAGAAGGATTGCTTCTCGAGCTGGTCTGCACGTTTCTGCAGCAACGGCTTTGATCCAGATTGCGGCAGCTTTCTGGGGATAAGCAACGTAGGGCGACGCGACGTGACGCGACGCGATTATCGGGATAAACATGCACGCGGGAAAACCTGAAGCAATGTTTCGTATAATGTACGAGCGATAAATTTCGTTCGCCGCATGAAACGTGACATAATTTATTATCACGTTATTTTATTTATATTTTAGTTTGAAATATGCTTTATGCATTTTCAGAAAATGAAATCTAATTTTTTTGTACTCACGTCGAGTTTTTCGATGTAAAAGTAGATTAAAAAGAAGAACTTATTTGCATATCAAGATGTATATTTTGATAGCGAGAAATCCGTAACTAATAATATTTATGCAAAGATTAATGCATCTTATGTTCATGATGTTTCCAAAACGATATCATCAGGGGATGCAATAGTCCTATCAAAAAAATCTCTTATTTTGATTTTTTGTATATTATATAAATTAAAAGTGCTCCGCTTTTATTATTCTTTTAACAGACAAAACAGGCTGAAAGCTTTGATCATAGACAATGCAGAAGAGAGATTTAATTATCGAAATAAAAAAAATAGCGGGCGGAAGAGAACGTAGAGAAGCTGGGGGAACGCTTTCATGCTCGAAATGACGGAAAGATTCTCTCTCATCATCGTTACGAGGATACAATTCATTAAGCGGGCAGTTAAAGCGTAAAAACACATTTTAGATTTATCGTTTGAGAATTTTACGAAATAAAATAACGCTCGTACACGGTGTTATGGTTGTATCATACGGCGCACAGTATCCGAGGTAGTCGTGTTGAATTAATGCAACGAGGGTAGCACTCGGTTCTGCCGTTCAACCCTTAACCCCTGGGTAACCTTTAATCCCACCGCAAAAGCTTTAAATCCGTTGGATGTCTCGGAACTTGCGAATCACGATCTATGTTGGAGAGATCGGTCGACAATGGCGATTTTTATCTATTTGGGGAATAAGTTTCACAATCGAGAACAAGACATTAAATCATCTTTTACATATTCGCTTGTGTATTCTGTTGAATATTAGACGCGATAATGTTACATTTTGTTATACAATATGTAACAAAAAATATTTAAGCATCTAATGCCCGTTTCTACCAATGTAGATTAATTTCGGTTTAACTTATTCTTCATCTTTTTCTAATTCTTAGAACTAGAAAAAGATAAGGAATTAGATCGGTATCAGACTACACATTGAAGATTGAGATTGAAAATTGAAAGATTGAAATTTGACCAGCCAATACAAAAGGAGTTAAAATTTCTTTGTCCTTATTAGTCAAATTTCAATCTTCAATCTTCAATCTCAATCTCCAATGCGTAGTCTGATTCCAGCTTTAATTGAACTAAGATTAAGATTAAACTGCATTAGTAGAAATGGGCATAAAGACATAAAATAGTAGTTGTTGTGCTTAGATATTCGCGAGGTAATTTAGATAACATTATTTACAGCAATTTGTTTAGAACAAATATTAATTAAGTAGTGATTTGTCATCTGCGAAAAAAGATAGAAAGAAAGTGTGAATCTTACTGATATTAACTAAAGATGTAACATTATATCGGAAAACCCGCACGTTAGACTAAAAACATCAGGAAGTAAACGACCACGGAAAATCGATTATCCGCCGGACGCTGCAAAACATTTCCCAAGGTCTTGCCCGGCAAGAAGATCCCTGCGACAAGTAAGATGACGTGTCGCGGTATCACATTTTCTGGCAAAAAGCGGAAAATCCATGGGTGTCGGCGTAATCCCTCAGGAGTGGATTAGCTGTCGATCCGAGTATAGGGAAGATAGGAAGAGAGAGAGAGGAAGAGAAAGAGAAGGAGCTGGAGACAGAGACCGAGAATACCTTTGGCCAGGCTAATTAATGAAGTAATCGACGTAACCCTGTCTTGGCTTCTCGACTCTGCTTAGTCACGGCTGTGAAGTGGTCTTGTTTCGACGTCGCCTACATGGTTAGACTGCCGTCTAGCGCTCTTGCCGCATCTCAATGACTCGGCATTATGCCGTCCGTTGATCAGACAGTAGTCCGCAATTAACAAGTTCGCGGCGACGTTGGTTCGATTTGCGTCTGGTACATATATAGAGCGCCAACGTAATAATAAAGATAATAACATATATGGAAAGGACGGTTTGGCTGAAGTATCTAAAAATTTAACTAGATGTAAATCTCAAAATAATTTTGTTGAACCATAAAAATAATTATATAGAATGCTTAAGCATTGATGACAACGCTGGAAAAAGTTTTAACAGTCTAGCAACTAGTTTGAGCGTCCTTTATACATACATCTAACAGTCGATGATCACATAAAAAAATTTTTTCGAGAATTATAATTCTTTATTCTATCATTTTTTCTCGATTTACTCCAAAAACATAAAGTCATGTTTTTGTTAGAAGTCTAACAAAGAGAGGATCAGAAATGAAAACGCGCTTTCGAAATGCGGTTTGTTGTAAAAGATAATCCTTTGTGCTTGTATTAAGAATTGTAGCTTCAGATATTTTTTAAAAAATTTGTAGAAAATTAATATGAATATAAAAATTTCGAAGTCATCGATTAATCACTTGGTAAGTCGATAAATCTCTAGGAAAAGAAGAAAAAAATAAAATATTACAATCTTCTAGGATCAATTGACTTTTTTTGGTACATAGATAATACAAATACAATTCGGATTAATGCGCTTTCATCATATCTTGACAAGAAGTTGCAAGGATTGTACTTGGATTTGCATTAATCCGAAGTGTAATATAGAGATATACCGCCTCTGCATATTATAATTAGATTAATCGATTGATCCCGAAATATAATACTTAACACAATTAAGCGAAAAAGGGAAAATTAAAATTCTTGGTTTTAAAGAAGTTTAATATAAATACATACACACTTACACAGTTTTAGAATATAATACCAACTTAACAATTAAAAATGCAAACAGTGTCAGCGATTAATAGTAATTTATATTTCTATGTTAAATTGATTTCTCAACAAAAAAAAGTTTATATTTCGAAATCAGTATAAAAATACAAATAATTTCAAAATATTATTGAAAGTCAGGGAAAATAATGAAATTTTGTCCGGAAAACAAGGAAAATTAACAAATTTTAAGATGAGGAATTTGTAACAACCCTATACATAATTAGTTCGATTGTTCAAACAAAATTATTATCAAATCCGTGTCTAATTAATTTTTTTGATACTTTAGCAAAATCATGTTTTTCATACAAGTACATAATGTGTTTCTATCTTTAGGTTTGCATTAAAATAAGAATACAAAGAGAAAAGAGAAGAATTATAAAAAAATCTTTATTCTTTGGAGAAAAAAGTGCAAAATTTTTCCATCCTGTTTAATTTATACCAACTATATTGTATCAAAATTTTAAGTCCATTTCATGAGTCTTCTCGCACAGCATATGACATCCCCGTGTACGCGAGAACGCGTCGAGCGATATTCCATGCAAGGCTATTCCTCGTTATCGCACCCATTGTTACGGTATTAGCATTGTTATATAATTGTTATGGAGGAGGGATTATATTCCCGCAGCGTAACGCGTATCGCGCGGTGGATACGCGCGTCGGGCTTCGACGAGCGATATAACAAAATGGGGATCGGTTGGCCGATATATCATCCGAGTAACGAAGAATAATTGGATACGCCGTAATTAATGGCGCGCGCCCGCCTGCATTTCGAAGATCTTCGTGCCGCATCGGCACGTTGCGATCGCAAAGAGCGGGAGAAAATCCGGGGAAGCTGTGGCCCCGGCTGTTTGCCGGCTGTAGCTGGACCACAGAGAAAATAGCTACCGGATCGACCATATTTCTGTCCGAGTGTAACGCTGGAAAGAGAAACGTCGCGTTCGTATAAACGCTACCTGCCCCAGGCTGGATTATTTTTGCGGGCTGCATTTCGACATCGATACCGGAGGGGTGGAAAAGGGTGGCATCGAGCGATTCGACGCAAATAATTTTCTCTGAGGGTCCTCTCAAAGAGCGATTTGTACCGATTCAGCGGCTATACAGGGTGTCCCGGAAAAACTGGTACGATCAGACGATACATCTTCGAAATGTCGAAAGAAGGTAATAACGAAAAGGTCGACGCCCCTAATCCAACTTTTGCGAGAGAAAACTCGACTTTGTACAGTGTTTAAAAGTTCGCGATTTAATAAAACATTCGATCTTCCTTTACAGAAAGAATTTATACAATATTATTGTTTTAAAATATTTCAATTCTTACTCTTTCACTATTTTAGCTTTCTAGGACGTGATCGACTAATCAGATTTCTCGTTATCTTCGTTAGCCGATCCAATACTAGAGATGTATTTTCAAATGTTTTCAATTTTAGACTGTCATTTTTGGCTCATCAGTTTTATTTTGAAATCTAGGATAAACAAGAAATAACTTCGTACTTCAACAACATTGGACTTTAACATTTATAAATTAACAATTAATATTGAACTTGCATTTCCATTGCAACGTATCTGATTCTCATCTTGTGTATACATGGGAGATGAATACATTCTGCGTATCAGATTAATAATCATAATCAGACGCCCACATGAAACGCGGAATGTACGCGATGGATGTCCCTTCCAACTCCGCAATTACAATGTCGGTCCTGTATGCATTACCCGTGTACGTAGGGTATTTTCAGAAAGATGGTTCAGTCTCCCCAACTCCCGTGACACGACTGGCGTATCTCACTTACCTAAATGAACGTATACATGACAGCTTGAAGCCGGTTCTTCCACGGAAACGCGGCCTCTTATAAAAATATTTTATATTCCGCAATTTTGTCTCATATTTTTTTCATGAGATATCATTTCCCTTGCATTTGTACTTTGAGTTCGTACAATTTTCGTCGTATACTGCGTGCAAATGAAGATGTTTTTGGAAATATAGAATTTGTATGTTTTTTTTGCTGAATAACTATTTAATAGTTCAGATTATTCAAATAAGTCAACTGATTAATGGACATCTCGATTGATTCTTATCAGATTTTTACAGAATTCTTATACATATATAATCGACTTATAAAAGCTAATCAAGGTAATGAGAAATCTAATTATTTGATTCTAGAAAGCGATAATGATTAAAGACTAAGAATTAATTAAATATTTTAATAGTATTGTATAAATTTTTCTGCAACAAAGAACGAATGTTTTATTAGATATGTCCATATATACCTACACTAAGAAAAAAATATTCTAAATTTCAATAAATATTTATTTGAATAGTACCAACTAAATATTTATTAAATATATTTATTTAGTACAAAAAACATTATTATATTAATTTAACAATCACTTCTTTTTATTAAGTAAATATTTATTTATTGTAAATAAATGTTTAGTTGGCAGTATTCAAATAAATATTTATTTAAATTTAGGCTATTTTTTTCTCAGTGTATGTAAATGTATAATAGACATTAAAAAATTAATTTAATTCAAGTTGATGGTATCTATTAATTATTTGAGTACTGGCTACAAGAAACGGAATATAAAAAACGGCTTCCATTTCCAGCGACATTTAATTTTACGATAAGAGAAAATGGCGGCTTTATCGGCCGTCGCGATTAATCTTGCGAAAATACTGTGCCCTTTAGAGTGACGTCTGATGTTGCAACATCGCCACGGCGCATTAAAATTCAAAGCTCCGCCGTTATTTGTAGACAGCGTTCCTAACATCCCATGCATACCCAAAGAACGAGCGACAACGCAAAACCACTTTGCCAACTCTGAGAATTTTTACGAGAGCTTCCGTTCAATACGTTCTGCGTGGCTCTCGAGAAACACTTCGTAAATCCGCTAATGACGAAACTCGTACGAGAAGGGGCCAATCGAAAGTCCAAACTTGCATAGTCATCGGTCACTCGGCTTTAATTAGACGAATTCTCATCTTTACACTCTCGTGCACGATTTTTTAATGAAAATTTTCCCCTTTCTACAACATTTCGCAACTTGTTACATTTATTACTCTTTTTTTTCTTTCGAAAGCCACGACGAAACTAGTCTCAAACGCGATATCGACAGCCATTGCTCTTTCAGAGCGTAAAATAACGCTTGCGTAAAAAAGTCATCTCAATTAGCCTCAAGGGTTTCTTACTCGCAATTAGAGTTTAAATGGCCACAGAACCACAGGATACATACATACATATATATGTGTACGTATGTATATAATGTAATACCACAGCAATCCGGTCTTGTGGACAAAGTGTACCGTTTAAACGGACTACCACGGTACCCGGCCACGCTCAACCGCGAGCCACGGTAAGAAATTTAATATCCGCGTGCAGAAGGATTATTTAAAGTGCCCGCTGGCTATGCTATCGGTAAAAAGTTTTTGAAGTAAACCATACTTTCCCCGTGCTTCCTTGACGTCAGCCAGGATTGTTCATCTCGCTCGCCGCGCAGCAGATTGCTCTTTCCTTCCGTCCTTGCTCCGTCGACAAGTCTCTCAAGAACAAAGTCGAAGTTATGTACGGAGTTATTTGCGAAATTTATTAATTATTTATCAATCTTTCGCCAACGAAACGAAACCACTTTTACGCGCGGATACACGAATGCGAAAGAAAAAAACATGTAAATTGTATGACGAATATTACAAATGAAAACTGATAAATGAATATGAATGGACTAACTTAAAAATGTGTTTTTTTTTTATTCATTATTTGTTATCGCATATAAAAAAGACCGTTGTTTATAGTTTGGTCGAGTCGTTAAGCGAAATCAAATACGTCACGTGAGATTATGCGGGATTGTCTCTCACTTGCCATTGCTTGAGAATACCATTACGTCTACGATGATAAAGCCATTACGGCGGAGCAAATACACGTCGGGAGTATTTTTCTATCGACACGAAGCGTCTTTGGAAGCATCGACGAGCTGGGCGCCGCCGCGCCGAGGAGACGATGAGTTCCAATCGATTGCCACTTGTCATTCGCATATTCGTAGCTGTTCCACTCATCCGCCGAACAAAGCGTGTGCCTAAAGTGTGTACGTGTAGAGTGCAAAAAAAAGAGGAGAAAAGAGTGGAGGGAATCAATAAAAGCATTTACTCTACCTTCAAAAGAATGGATGGAAGAAAGGGAGGAAGATATAGAGAGTGTAGGAGGGTGGAGATAATGAACAAGAAGAGCTGGAGAGAGAGAGAGAGAGAGAGAGAGAGAGAGAGAGAGAGAG